>NC_066583.1:475923908-476011408 GCF_024323335.1 Lathyrus oleraceus | reverse complement strand
TTATTTGATACCTTGTCGCTATAGGAGTCGGATTGACGCGTTCTAATATGCGTTGGAAATCTAAGAGAAAGAACTACAAGTTTCATGTTGAAGACAAAAGCAGATTAAGAATGAAGAAGGGTTGAATAATTCGTTGAAGTTTCAGACTTAATTAAAATAGTTAGTTTAGGCCGATATTTGTAATTTTCGGGTCGGATCCCATAAAGGCCTGAATTTCCCTTTTTATTTTATTAGGTCTTTCACTGCTATAGGAATCCGATTCTGAATTTTGATGATACAATATTTCTTAGAAGATTTCATGGAGAACTAAAGTTCACCAGGTTGATTTGCTATAATCGATTTCCGCTGAGACTTTAAGGTTTCCTAATTTTCAATCAAATGTCTTTTCCCTTTCAATATTTTGTTCTATGTCTTGTATGCTTTATTCAAGTTCTATAGAATATGTGTTGATTAATTTCGATTGATATATGTTCCATAATCGTGTTTGCTTAATTCACGTGTGCTTAACCCGTTTGCTTAATTCGGAATCTGTTTGCTTAATTCAGAAATTAGGAACACATATCATATATTAGTATCAATGCGCTTGTTATTGTTACTATAATCAAAAAGGGATTAGAATCCGCTTAGAGCATGAAACTGATATTAATCAATGATAAGTTAGGAAACCAAACTAGTAGATCATCTTATTTTATAATCACATTTTATAATCACTTATTCTTAGTCGAATCAAAACCCCATATTTCATTTTCTTATTTGGTTAATTTATCAAGAGTCCTTGCGATACGATACTCCAGTGCCACTTCCCTAGACTACCGTTCTTAATTACTCGTTTTGACCCGTGTGCAACAACAAATCAAATCGGCACCGTTTCCGGAGACTCTTGTAGATTTTAACAATTATTATAGTCATAAGTGTTGTGTTTCAGCATTCTTTCCCCAAAGTTCTTGCGTTTTGGCCTTTTCACGTTTTTGCATTAAAAAATATGTTTTTAAAGAAAATCGTCTCAAATTATTCAGACTCTTTGTCTATTCATTAGGAAAAAATAAAGGATCGAAAGCCTCTACTTAGGGACTAAATAGTGGACGCCGTCCTAAAAATCCGAAATTCCTTATTTTTCTATTTTTTATGATTTTTTTTTCTGTTTTGGTAGTTTCAGAAAATTCCAAAAAAAATCCTAAAATTCTTAATTGACTTCATTAGATTAATTTTTATATTTTTGTATTTTTTTATTTTATTTTAATCGTTTTTTTTCCATATTTCAATTATTTTTGCTTAATAGGGACATTGTCGATATTTTCCTAGTTGTTGCTGCATTGCTGAATTAGTGATGTGTTTTCTCATTGTTTGTTGATTTTTGTTTTCTTTTCTATTAAGTTTAACATGGATGACCAAAGAACTCTGAGAGAACTTGTTGCTCATGATATTGATTATAATGCTTTGTGTATTGAATATCTTGTTGTTGTTGTACCTTTTCGAATTGAAATCTGATTTAATACACTTGTTACCAAGGTTTAATGGTCTTGTAGGTGACGATCCGCATAGGTATCTAAAAGAATTTTAGGTTGTGTTTTCTACACCATTGAGGCCTCAAGAAGTTACTAAATATCATGTCAAGCTTAGAGCATTTCCATTCTCACTACAAGGTGCTTCAAAAGATTGATTATATTATCTTGAGCCAAATTCTATTACAAGTTGGAATAATATGAAGAAAATCTTCTTAGAAAGATTTTCCCTACTTCAAGAGCTTTTCAATCAAAAAAGAAATATGTGGTATTAGTCAGGTTGACATGGAATCATTGGCTGAATACTGGGAGAGATTCAAGCAGTTAGTGTCGAGTTGTCCTCACCACCAGATTTCTGAACAATTGCCAATACAATACTTTTATGAGGGATTGCTATCAATGGAAATAAACATTTTAGATGATGCTAGTGGTGGAGCACTTGTTAATAAGACTCTAGCTGCTACCAAATCCTTGATTGAGAACATGTAACTTAACTCCCAACAGTTCACAACAAGGGATAATTTTGTGGTCCAACCAAAAGGTGTGAATGAGGTTCATGTTTCTTCTTCCAACAAAGCTCTAGAAACCAAAATTGATAAACTTACCTCTTTAGTGAAACAATTGATGCTACCCCTTCCACCACCACCACCACCACCACCATATAACCCTCCACAAGTAACCACCTTTTCAACTTCTGAACCTTCACTAAAGGATCTTGTCAAGCAAATGGATGTAAATAATCTTCAGTTTCAACAACGAATAGATTCTAGTATTCAGACTTTGCAAACACAAATTGGACAATTTGCCACTTCAATGAATGTCATGCAGCAAGCTCAAGGATCAAACCAACTACCTTCCAAAAATCCCTTGTTTGAAACCCCCTTGAGCCTATTATCCTTTTTTTTTGTTTAAAACTCACTACAAACCTAGAAGTGAAAAATAATGTTATCACCTTATTCAAAGGGTTAAAAGAGTCTTGTTTGCAGTTGTGTGAGGTTGAATAATTATATTTGTAATATTTTAGAAGTTGGCAGAAAAGAAAATAAAAATAAAAAAGAAAATAGAAAAAGAAAAAATGAATGAAAAAATAGAAGGATGTCAATACATGTCAATACATACTCCTTTTAAAAAAGAAAAAAATAATAAAAAGAGAAAGGAGAAGAGAAAACAATTGCTATAAAGTTGTTGAAGTGAATGAAATCTTTTGTAAATTCAACTCCCACAGTTTCTTTCAAGTCTCTTTGAATTTTAGCCTAGTACCCCCTTAGGATTTATCTCACCCTTACCTTAGTCACATTACAACCAAATAAAAGTCCTTTTGATCGTTGTGTGCATGTATTTCAATTGTGGATGTTAGAGTCTTTTCAAGCTTATGATAGTACTAACTTTCATGTTGTACTTTGAGTGTAAACAGTTAACCTAAACACTTGAGAGTTGAGAGAATTTTATCCTGTGAGGATCTTACTGCTTTTGGATGTACTCTTTGGTAATCTGTTTTCCTATCTTCTTTGAATATCACAAAAAGATGCTCACTAACACCATATTTTTGAAGCTTAGACTTATAATTCTGCTTGTATCTTGTATCTTGATAACCTTTGGAATTACATGTTTTGTTTGTTCTTATTTTTTCTGTTTTGAGTTTTGAATTTATAATTTTGCTCGGAGTGCAAAAGTTCAAGTGTGGGGGAATTTGATCAATGCATTTTGATGCACATTCTTCTACTATTCTACTTAGACAACTCTATAATTTATTCTATTATTTTTACTATTTTAGTGTGTTTTTATATTTAAGTTTATTTTTGGCTTTATTTTATTTTCGTACTTTATTTTCAGCATAAATAGTTATTTGACACCTTGTCACTATGTAGATAATAACTTGAGCTATAGGAGTCAGATTGACATGTTCTAATATATGTTGGAAAGCTAAGATAAAGAACTACAAGTTTAATGTTGAAGTTAAAAGCAGATTAAGAAGGAAGAAGGGTCGAATAATTCGTTGAAGTTTCAGAGTTAATTGAAATAGTTAGTTTGGGCCGATTTTTGTAATTTCCGGGTCGGATCCATCTCATAAGGGCCTGAATTTCCCTTTTATTATATTAGGTCTTTCACTGCTATAGGAATCCAATTTTGAATTTTGATTATACAATATTTCTTAGAAGATTTCATGGAGAACTAAAGTTCACCAGGTTGATCTGCTATAATCGATTTCCGCTGATACTTTAAGGTTTCCTAATTTTCAATCAAATGTCTTTTTCCTTTCAATATTTTGTTCTATGTCTTGTATACTTTATTCAAGTTCTATAGAATATGTGTTGATTAATTTCGATTGATATATGTTCCATAATCGCGTTTGCTTAATTCACGTGTGCTTAACCCGTTTGCTTAATTCGGAATCTGTTTGCTTAATTCAGAAAATAGGAACACATATCATATATTAGTATTAATGCGCTTGTTATTGTTACTATAATCGAAAAGGGATTAGAATCCACTTAGGGCATGAAAATTATATTAACCAATGATAAGTTAGGAAACCAAACCAGTAGATCAACTTATTTTATAATCACATTTTATAATCACTTATTCTTAATCGAATCAAAACCCCCTATTTCATTTTCTTATTTGGTTAATTTATCAAGAGTCCTTGCGATACGATACTCAAGTGTCGCTTCCATAGACTGTCGTTCTTAATTACTCGTTTTTGACCCGTGTGCGATATCGAATGTTAACTTCGATTCTTTGGATATCAGGCATATGGAAGTGTAGTTTGTTTCTTTAGATGACCACAAGTAACAATTGTCCTTAGAACTAACTCCCTTCATTAGAAATTCATTTTTCTCATTAGTGATTAGACACTCTGATTTTGAGAAATTAACTTTAAGACCCTCATCAGACAGTTGACTAATACTAATCAAATTAGCAGTCAGACCTTTTACCAACAGGATATTATCGAGACTTTGGAGTCCTGTACAAGCTAGTCTTCTACCCCATTTAATTTCACCTTTAGCCCCATCTCCAAACACAACATAGCTGGTTGAGTATGACTTGATGTTTTCAAGGAACTTCTTGACACCTGCCATGTGTCTGGAAGATCCACTATCAAAATACCAGTCTTCTCGAGTTGAGGGTTTAAGAGAGGTGTGAGCTATAAGGCTGGTGTTGACAAGCTTGGGTATCCACTATTTCTTTTGATTAACCCTAGGTTGTGTTGGATACCTGGGATAACCATACAACTTGAAATAAAAGGGCTTCATATGACCATATTTTCCACAGTAATGACATCTCCAGTGTAATAACTTGCCTTTAGTTTGGGAGTTCTGATGACTGGCATGATGTTGAGCCAGAGGTTTAGACTTACAGGTTTAGACTCCCTCCTTGGAAGAAAAAAGTTGGTCATAAAGGTTTCTCCTTGATCGTGCAGAGATTATTTTTAAAGCCAATCCCTCTCAGATCACTAACTGCTTTTCTAATTTGCAAAACTTCATCTAACACATAAGATGCCTTGTTTAGCATTCTTACAGTCTTTGTCATGTTGTCAAGTTTGGAAGTCAACAATATCACCTTATTTTGGAGATCATAGATGGTGAATTGAAATCCTTATTTTTTAGCCTGCATTTGAGATATAACTTTCTTCTGTTTTTCTCCCAGCTGGCATCCTTCTTCACTTCTGATGCAAATTTCTCTATAGGGTGCAACCAATTACTCATAAGATAATTATTCATCACATGAATCTTCACCAGATTCATATCTTCCAGTTAGAGCAGTAACATGTTTATCAGCTTCATCCTCGTGTTCACTTTTAGAGTTATCCTCATCAGACCAAGAGACAAACAACCCCTTTTTTTTGTTCCTTGAGATAGGTAGGACATTCAGCTCTAATGTGTCCAAATCCTTCAAACCCATGACACCGAATCCCTTTACCTTGATTTGATCTCTCTTCATTTCTCGCTCTTTTCTGGAAATCATTATTATTCCTGATGTCAAAAGGGATGTTCTTGACATTTAGTCTTGACTTCCTATTAATTCTCTTTAGAATCTTGTTAAATTGTCTTCCTAGAAGAACTACAACATTTGTCATTCCTTCATTAGTATCCAAGTCACATTGGTTTTGTTCATATTTAGTGTTGGATACAAATGCTATGCTATTGGTTTTCTTTTCAGATATGTCAATAATACCCAATTCAAAGGTTTGGAGAGACCCAATAAGTTCATCTACTCTCATGGTGCTGATGTCTTGAGCTTCCTCAATAGCTGTGACCTTCATGTCAAATTTCTTAGGTAGAGACCTGAGAACTATTCTCACCAGTTTTTCTTCTGACATCTTTTCTCTCAAGGCACTAGATGAATTAGCTATTTCAAGAATACTCATATGAAAATCATGAATATACTCATGTGAAGATAAAGAATACTCATGTGAAAATCATGAATACAAGTATTTACCAATCAAAATATATTTTTGTCAACCCCATTGAATAAGGCATTCAAGGATTTGGAATTTCCAAGAGCCAATTCATCTTCTTTCTTAGACCAGTTATCTTCAGGTTTCAGTTCAGTAGTAGCCTTCTGTAACACCTCAAATTTGCCCTCCTCATTCATGCATTCATTTTAGGTCATTTAACATTTCATATTGCATTTTATCATGTCAATCAGAATTAGCTCCAAGAGTTTATCTTCCAAGAAGATTGGATATCATCCAAGTCACTTTGTGGGTTCTATCTGAAGGATCAAGCTTAATGGGCTCAGTACAGTTCAAAATTCAACTGCGAAGTCAAAAGTCAACTGTTGGTCAACTGAGGGTCAAATGGCTAGGGAATGACTTGAGTTACTTCCAACATGTTCAAATGGGGTCTATTCATCATTCAAAACGTTAATCTTAAGGAGTAAAAGCCTGTTCCTGAGCTGTCATGCTCTCTAGGCGAGCAAAATGGTTCGCCTAGCGAGTCCCAAGAAAGGCCACCAGAGTCACCTGCGCCCAGAAGAACTCCCTGAACTGTCATGCTCGCTAGGCGAAGCCTACGCGTTTTGAAAATAAAAAAAATATAACAGAAAAGATCATGGGCTTGAATTGCCTTCATTCTGAGCCCACCAAGCCACGAAAAACAGAGTATAAATTCTAAAATTTCATTGGAACAAAGACCTAGCTAACTAACTAATCTGCAACAGCCTCCAGAGACTGAAGAGAAAAAACTCACTCTGACTCTCAGACTTTTCACTTCCATCTCACACAAACCCTAGCCGTTGCATTGCAAACCCCAACCGTGCAATTCAATTTCAATCGATCTTCCCAATCAGGTATGCCCTATTTCCATTACTTTATGCTTTTAATTTGAAATTTCTGAATGTATGAGGTATTATGGGTGAATTTGGAAGAGTGGGTATCGTTAGGTTTTGCATATGGGTTTAGATGTGCATGAATGTGTAGAACAATACCTTGAATGTTTGATCACTCAGTTTCTGAAATGAGCACCATAGGGTTTAGGGTTTCTGAAATCGGACTGTTATCAATGAAGAACCCAGAACCCGTAGGCATTCGCTAGCACCTCGCTAGGCGAATCTGCAGCGAAGCTTCGCTAAGCCTTCGCTAAGCGAAGCAGTAGCGATCATGACAGTAGTTGGTTTTTTCTGTTTGCTCTCTAATCTGTTCTGTGTTTGTTATGACATGTTTTCTATTGCATCCTTTTGCACATGTTTTAGTATGTATGTCATGTCTTGATGTGTGGATCCTTGCCCCCTGACTTTGAGTTTTGATACCCTTTTGATGCATTTGTTTGACAAGAGGTTTAGGCCTCCTATCCTTGGTTGCTTTTTGTGAGCTTTTTGTGAACTTTAATAGCATGATTCATGTGGTTGCTATGATTCTTTTGTTTGGTGCAACTCTTGATTGCACCCCATTTTGTTATTCTAACGTGTTTGTTGAGTTTTTGTGAGGGCTCACATGACTCTTGAAGAGATAGCTTGCTGGGTATTCCACTTTATTTGTGGGATACCATTTGGAGATTTATTCTGATTGCTCTGCTGACTTGCTTTCTTTGATGATGCTAGCTTGAGAGATCTCTGGGTTTCTTGTTTCTTTAGTTGCTGTTACTTCGGATCTTTATCCGTGTGGTAGATCTCTTGATCCCTTTTACATTTTCCAGTATTTTACCGCTTTCTTAGCTGGAAGACCTCGATAGGAGGCAATGTTTTTTGTGTGTTTACTTTTGTGCCCAAAGACCTCCAAGAAGAGGCACCAGTGCTAAAGACCTCCATGAAGAGGCAATTGACGGATAAAAGGGATTAGTAGTCAATCCCCCGTTATTCAGTGTGTCGTTCTTTATGCTCGCACTAAGTGCCGATGCTTCAGAACAAAAGCTCAAGATCTTTTATCCGATCAGTCAGTGGAGAGGGTTCCATCTTCCTGAATCCCCACTTTTTGTCATGAGCTCACCCTGTCCAGGGTTAAGAGCTATGAGGTCTTATCCTCATTACCCTTTTGATCTGCTCATCCTGACGTTCAATGTTAGTGGTTAAGAGCCCATTTGATTACCTTTCCATGGCTTGTTTGTCGAGGTTGATATGACCCTTCTTGACTAAAGCCCTACCCATGTATGCTCGAGCCCCCTTTGTGGTGTGTTTACTTTATGCTATATGTTTTTTTGTATGGTGTGATTGTCTCACCCATAGGATTGCTAGGCTTCGTATAGTCTCTCGTTTGCATGTCAATTAAGGTAGCACGGTTCCTTCGTCTAGGACTTCCTTTTTGCATGAGCATTCCTAAAACACAAACAAACTCATTGATTTTTCTTCTCCTAAGAACACGTTAACTCGTTCTACTACAGGTGAGTAAGTCTCCAAAGGTCGAGCATCCGGTAGATTGCGTAGTAACGTCGTTCATCTAAAAAACACAAAACAAACAAAAATAGGTTAGCCGAGCTACCGTGCTCTGATTCTCAATCCTTCTTGAGATACGTATGCAGCAGGGTAGGGCCTGTGCGAGCACTAACTATTTCTTTTCCCTACTTTAATTTTCTCTCTTTCGCATCGCATATAGGACTTTTTATACACACACTTTAGACATAAATAGCAAGCGTGGATCCTGTGGAGTACCATAGACGTGAATGGGTGCGATAACCTTCCCTTCACGTAACCGGCCCCCTTACTCAGTTTTCTTTGGTTCGAGACTTTGTTTTATCCGTTCCCTCTTGGTTATGCAGTACTACCTTTCCCTCCTCTTGGGATAAAAGTACATAGCTGGCGACTCTACTCTTTTTTTTCCTCGCCACTTCTTTTCGCGTTTGTACTTGGATTCGGGAAATCCGGGGAGCGACAGCTGGCGACTCTGCTGGGGATATAATTTTCCTTAGTGGGCCTTTCCTAGCGTTTGTTTGTTTATTGCCTATTGTGTGTTATTTATTTATTTCTTTGCATACTTATCTGCTTGCATTGCATCCTATGTGCGCTTTACTGTTTCATGCATACTGTGCTGGCTGTGTATCTGTTTTGCTGTTGGGGAGTCACAAGAGGTAAAAGGCCCAATACACAGGCTATGAGTGAATTTTAGGACACCTAGGAATAGAGTGATTCATGGGAAGCGGGTGGTATGGCGCCACTTAGCGGAACATGGTATCACGAGCAGTTCAGATTCTGATGGGGTATTATCGTTGCATACACTTGGTGTGCATATGATGATATTCTTGAAAGGATTGTTTACCCTGCGTTTCTCTTGACCTTACCCTGGCCTAGATTACACCTGTGAGTGGGGCGGGAATGAATCATTTACAGATACTGATGGTGACTTGTTCTGATGGTGACTTGTTCTATTGGTGATTTGTCCTATTGGTGACTTTTGTTTGGTTCTTGTTGGTGACCGTTGGTTCTGAAGTATGGGTTCTAAGTTGATGACTGTGTTCTATGGTTCCCGGTTCCTAATTCATGCTGAAGTTCTGATCCTGTGCCTCGTGATACGCAGCCAACCAGCCATTGTTTCATCATTTTGCATCATAGCATGTTCATTTTCAAAAAAATAATGCATAGAAAAAAAAAGTTAACCCGCATATGCATACCATTTTTCAGGTTTATCCATGATAAAACATAGCATACACATCATACACATATCATTCTTGCACCATTACAGGTGTTCTTGAAGAGGATTTCTCATTCTGGTTCCCGTTCCAGGCAGAATTGCTGAGCATCGTCCGCTCCGTTACGCAACAAGGCAGAATCAACAGAAGATCATGGATCAAGTTCAAGCAGAACTAGCAGAGATGAGGACCAACATGGCCCAGTTCATGAGTATGATGCAAGGGGTAGTGCAAGGGCAAGAGGAACTCTGAGCCTTGGTCCAGAGACAAGAAACTGTGATTCCCCCTATCGGTCAGAATCCGCCAGAAGAGACCCTTGTCAATGATGACGCTGCTGTTACCAACCTTGTCAACAACTATGCTAACGGTGACGAATTGCGTGGTATTAGAATCAATGGACAACCCATCATTACAGAGGCTGCTAATGCTCGAGCGGCACGTGCTCTAGTTCACCATCCTTCTCATTTGGTTGACAAGCAAGAAGATATGTTCACTATTCCCAGTGATGATGATGAATTTGGAAAGGCGGAAGAGAGAGATAGAAAGGTTGACGCCCTTGCTGAAAAGATTCGCGCCATGGAGTGCCAGAATTCTTTGGCTTTTGATGTTACTAACATGGGCTTAGTTGATGGGTTGAGGATCCCGTACAAGTTCAAAGCGCCATCTTTCGACAAGTACAATGGCACTTCTTGTCCCCAAACTCATGTGCAAGCTTACTACCGGAAGATATCCGCTTATACTGATGATGAAAAAATGTGGATGTACTTTTTCCAAGACAGCTTGTCTGGAGCCTCTTTGGATTGGTACATGGACTTGAAAAAGGAATCTGTCAGAAGCTGGAGAGAGTTAGGTGAAGCTTTTCTGAGGCAGTACAAGCATAACATGGACATGGCTCCGAGCAGAACCCAGTTGTAGAGTTTGTTTCAAAAGACCGGTGAGAGTTTCAAGGAATACGCCCAGAGGTGGCGTGAACTAGCTGCAAGAGTACAACCTCCGATGTTGGAGAGGGAATTGACTGATATGTTCATTGGAACCCTGCAAGGTGTATTCATGGATCATATGGGAAGTTGCCCATTTGGTAGCTTTTCGGATGTTGTGATTTACGGAGAAAGAACTGAAAGTCTTATCAAAGCGGGAAAAATCCAAGACCCTGGTCCTTCAAGTTCTTCAAGTGCTAAGAAACCATTTTCAGGGGCACCCAGAAGGAGAGAGGGTGAGACAAATGCTATACATAATCAGAGAAATGGAAACAGAGGACAACAATTTCGTCAAGTTGCTGCTGTGACTATCCCAGCAACCCAACCTCAACAAGCACAAAGAGGACAACCACAACAACAACAACAACGCCAATTCCAGCCAAGACAAAGAATTCCAGATCATCATTTTGATCCGTTGCCAATGACTTATGCTGAATTACTCCCTGAACTGCTCAGGTTAAAGTTTGTTGAACTTCGCACTATGGCTCCATTAACAAGGATCCTCGCTGGTTATGATGCTAATGTCCGTTGTGATTTTCACTCTGGTGCGCCAGGGCACCACATCAAGAATTGTCGGGCTTTCCACCATAAAATTCAAGATTTGATTGATGCCAAGATGATTAACTTTGCTCCTACTCCGAATGTGGTGAATAATCCTATGCCTCAGCATGGAGGGCCCAGAGTAAATAGTGTGGAAGATGGGGAAAATTTGAATTTGGTAGTCGATATTAATGATGTTTAGACTTCATTGTTTGTAGTGAAGGAACGTCTGCTTAGAGGGGGAGTATTCCCGGGATGTGTCGAGAATTGTTCAGATTGTGGTAATCATGAAAACGGCTGTGTGAAATTGAAAGAAGGTATCCAGGAATTGATGAATGAAGGTTGTTTACAGTTTGATCGAGTAGTGAAAGACCGTGAAGAGGTATTGACTGTTACCATTTACTTTACACCGTCAGAAGGTCCTGTACGTGCTTCAAGAACTATTAGTGCGCCTGTGACTATTGGTACTCCTGTGACCGTAGCTGCGCCCGTGACCATATCTGCTCCGGTGACTGTTGGTGTTCCCGCGATGATTAATGCTCCAGTAACTATCAGTACTCCTACCACCATTGCTGCTTCTAGTGGAAGACTTTTTGAGAATAGTAGGGCAATTCCGTGGCAATATGACAATGCTTTTTGCAGAAATAGAAGACCAGAGAATCAGACCAGATCAGTAAATCATACTCCAGTGACGATTGGTTCGTCAAATAAGACTCCAGTAACAGTTGGTTCGGCTGTGGGTAATGTGGGAGGACCCGGAGGATTTACGAGAAGTGGTCGTTTGTTTGCACCACAGGTTCCGAAGGATAACAATGCTGAGGCTCTTGCTAGAACAAAAGGAAAACAAGCTGTAGTGGGAGACGAACCAGTGCGAGAGGAAGTGCCAGAGAATTCTTTTGAGAAGGACGTGGAGGAATTTATGAGAATTATCAAGAAAAGTGATTACAAGATCGTGGATCAGTTGAATCAGACACCGTCAAAAATCTCTATTCTCTCTCTGTTAATGTATTCCGAGGCACATCGTAACGCCCTGTTGAAAATGTTGAATATGGCTTATGTGCCCCAAGAGATTTCTGTTAACCAGCTTGAAGGTGTTATTGCAAATGTTAACACGAGACATGGTTTGGGATTCACGGATCTAGACTTGACGCCTGAGGGTTGCAATCACAATAGAGCTCTGCATATCACGATGGAATGCAAAGGCACCGTTTTGTCGCATGTTTTGGTTGATACCGGTTCTTCTTTGAATGTGCTGCCCAAAAAGGCTCTGAGTAAGCTTGATGCCGAAGGGGTTGTTCTCACACCAAGTGATCTTGTTGTCCGTGCTTTTGATGGATCCAAGCGATCGGTTTTTGGTGAAGTCACGTTGCCTGTGAAGATCGGCCCGGAAGTGTTTAATATTGTCTTCTATGTGATGGATATTCAGCCATCATATAGTTGTCTGTTGGGGCGTCCCTAGATACATGGAGCCGGAGCAGTTTCTTCGACTCTCCACCAAAAGCTAAAATATGTGTGGGATGGTCAAGTTGTGACCGTGTGTGGCGAAGAGGACATCTTTATGAGCCATTTATCCTCCTTCAAATATGTGGAGATGGATGGCGAAATTCATGAAACTCTATGTCAAGCGTTTGAGACTGTCAGTATTGAGAAGGTGGCTTTTGTTGAACAGAAGAAATCAGGTACCTCGATCGCGTCCTATAAACAAGCTCTGGAGGTCATTCATTCAGGTAACGCGGAAGGCTGGGGCAAGGTGATTGATGTGCCCGTAAAAGAAGACATGTTTGGCATTGGTTATCAGCCTTTTCAATCATCAGAGCAGGGTGTCCAGAATCAGAAAGGGCCGTGTACTTTCACTAGTGCTGGATTGATGAATCACGAGGATGTCTTTGCAACAGACAATGAAGATGGTGACAGTGATTGTGATATGGATAATTGGGTGCGCCCGTGTGCTCCAGGGGAGAGGATCAACAACTGGACTGCTGAAGAAATAGTCCAAGTTACTCTTCAGACAAAGTAATTTTCTTTTGTTTCTTCATTTTGCATGAAAGCCCTACACTCTGCCCAGGGCGTAGTGGTTCATTGTAGGGTCACATCATGTTTTGAATTTTCAATGATTATCATCAATAAAGGACGTTTTGCAATCAAATTTGTGTTCACTGTCTTTCTGTTCTTATTACTTTCATTTTCAAAACAATAAAAATCGCAATGTTTTTTTGTGACTTCCTTGAACTCTTTTCTAAAATAAAGCATGAAACACCGTTCGTGCAGAATTGATCTTGCGGATTCCATTAAAAACAGTTATGTTATGGCTTAGTATGACTTCAATAATCCCATTTACCAAGCCGAAGAGGAGAGTGAAGAAGATTGTGAACTCCCCAAAGAATTGGCCAGACTATTGAAACAGGAGGAAAGGGTCATTCAACCTCATCAGGAAGAGTTGGAAGTAATTAACCTTGGTACTGAGGACGCAAAGAAAGAGATCAAGATAGGGGCTGCTTTAGAGGAAAAGGTCAAGAGAGGGCTGATTGAAATGCTGCAAGATAATGTGGACGTATTCGCATGGTTTTTTTGTGTGGTGTGATCGTCTCACCCATAGGATTGCTAGGCTTCGTATAGTCTCTCGTTTGCATGTCAATTAAGGTAGCACGGTTCCTTCGTCTAGGACTTCCTTTTTGCATGAGCATTCCTAAAACACAAACAAACTCATTGATTTTTCTTCTCCTAAGAACACGTTAACTCGTTCTACTACAGGTGAGTAAGTCTCCAAAGGTCGAGCATCCGGTAGATTGCGTAGTAACGTTGTTCATATAAAAAACACAAAACAAACAAAAATAGGTTAGCCGAGCTACCGTGCTCTGATTCTCAATCCTTCTTGAGATACGTATGCAGCAGGGTAGGGCCTGTGCGAGCAATAACTCTTTCTTTTCCCTACTTTGATTTTCTCTCTTTCGCATCGCATATAGGACTTTTTATACACACACTTTAGACATAAATAGCAAGCGTGGATCCTGTGGAGTACCACAGACGTGAAGGGGTGCGATAACCTTCCCTTCACGTAACCGGCCCCCTTACTCAGTTTTCTTTGGTTCGAGACTTTGTTTTATCCGTTCCCTCTTGGTTATGCAGTACTACCGTTCCCTCTGAATGTGAAGAATAACCCATTTCCCGAGCATGGGAAATCTGTCAATATGGTCCAGGGCTGTCCTGGCAAGTACAAGGTCAAATATGTCAGTCATATTCGACAATCGCTGGTTGAGATGCATCGTTTGCTGTGTGAATGTAGCCATTATGAACACGATCACGATAGATGTCGAGTCTGTTCTGTTAATCAGAGAGGTTGTTGCCAGGTGCGCAAGGATGTCCAGGAAATTCTTGATGAGGGAGTCATTGAAATCCTTCAAAATAGAAACGTTAACGAAGATGCTGTTGAGGTCAACGTAATTTCTCCGGTATTCCAGATACCTGAGCCTGTTATCATCAAGTATGATGGTAGCAAGCAGAAGGTTTCTCCTGCTCTGACTATTAAGCCAGCCAGTCCTATACCGTACTCTTCTGAGTAAGCAGTCCCCTATCGCTACAATGCTGTAGCAGTGGAAAATGGGAAAGAGGTGCCCCTGCCATCTTCATCTGTTGTTAATATTGCTGACGTTAGTGGCTTGACCCGCAGTGGTCGTGTTTTTTCGGCCCCGCCGAAACCACAAGCTGACGCTCGAAGGAATGACAATGCTGATTATGCTGAAAGCCCGATTGGGAATGCTGTGAGCACTCCGAATCCGACACTTGCTGTTAAACCCACCTCTACATTGAGAACTCCTGCTTCTGTTGGCCCGAGTGACAATGCGAAAGAGGACTGTGATAATATGCTGAGGCTCGTCAAGAGAAGTGAATACAACGTGGTTGATCTGCTTCTACAAACGCCATCCAAAATCTCTATTTTATCATTGCTGATGAATTCAGAACCACATCGAGAAGCTCTGCAGAAGGTGCTGGATGTGGCGTACGTAGATCACGACGTCATGATAGAGCAATTTGACAGTATTGTTGCAAACATCACCGCTTGTAACAACTTGAGTTTCTGTGACGCAGATCTCCCCGAGGAGGGAAGAGACCACAACTTGGCATTACACATATCTATGAGCTGCAAGGATGATGCCATGTCTAATGTACTGGTGGACACTGGGTCATCATTGAATGTATTGCCGAAGTCCACTCTTACGAAGTTGTCATATCAGGGTCCTCCCATGAGGCAAAGTGGAGTAATTGTGAAGGCTTTCGATGGGTCTCGCAAAACTGTGATTGGTGAGGTTGATCTCCCAGTTAAAATCAGACCAAGTGATTTCCAGATTACCTTCCAGGTTATGGACATTCACCCATCGTATATCTGTCTCCTAGGCAGACCATGGATCCACGAGGCTGGCACCGTGACATCCACCATACACCAGAAATTGAAATTTGTAAAGAATAAGAAACTAGTAGTGGTAGGGGGAGAAAAGGCTCTCCTGGTAAGCCATTTGTCTTCTTTCTCTTATATTGATGTTGAGGATGAAGTTGGAACTCCCTTCCAAGATTTATCCATTGCAGAACCTGTTAAGAAGGGAACTCCTTCATTTGCTTCCTATAAAGATGCAAAGTTGGCCATTGAGCATGGTGCAACTGCCGGTTTAGGGAAAATGATTGAGTTGGAAGACAATAAATCCCGGGCTGGCATATGCTATTCTTCTGGGGTCTTCAACAAGCAAGGGCTGTTCAAGAGTGGTGGTTTCATCCACACCGGTCAGGATGAAGAGACTGCTGCTATTTTGGAAGAAGAGGAAGAGGATTCTGGAAATTTCATCATTCCTGGAGGGATCTGCAATAATTGGGTCGCTGTGGATATTCCTACAGTTATCCATAAGTCAAAGTAATGTTCATTGTGCTTAAAAACCCTTCTCTCATGCCAAAAGGAGAAGTGATGACATTGTTGGCACATAAATACAATGATATTTTCATTCAATAAATTCATGTTAAATGTTTGTTTTTCCAAATTATTTTCCCTTTTCGCTTTTTGCATGAAAATGGTGATCATATAAAACCCTTTAAATAAGAATAAAATCAATCTTTTCATATGCATAATGATTTCTTGGTTTGAATTCTAAAATCTCTTTTATATCCAAAATCATTATGCAGGATAATCAAACCCATTGAACATAATGATCCAACACCATCTCCCAACTTTGAATTCCCTGTATTTGAAGCGGAAGAAGATGATGTTAAAGAGATTCCTGACGAGATTACCCGTCTACTTGAGCATGAAGAGAAGATCATTCAGCCACATCTAGAGAATCTGGAAATAGTCAACTTGGGGTCTGAAGATTGTGTGCGAGAAGTGAAGATTGGGGCACTCCTGGAAGAATCTGTTAAGAAGGGGTTGATTGAGTTGCTACGAGAATACGTAGACGTCTTTGCCTGGTCATATGAAGACATGCCTGGTTTGGATACAGATATTGTGCAACAATTCCTGCCTTTGAAGCCTGAATGCGTGCCTGTGAAGCAGAAGCTCAGAAGAACTCATCCCGATATGGCAGTGAAGATCAAGGAAGAAGTTCAGAAGCAAATTGATGCGGGGTTTCTGGTGACTTCTACATATCCTCAATGGGTGGCCAATATTGTGCATGTACCTAAGAAAGATGGAAAAGTCCGAATGTGTGTGGACTATAGAGACTTGAATAAGGCTAGTCCGAAAGATGATTTCCCTCTACCACACATTGATATGTTGGTAGACAATACAACTAAATTCAATGTCTTCTCCTTTATGGACGGATTTTCCGGATATAATCAGATCAAAATGGCACCCGAGGATATGGAGAAGACAACATTCATCACACCTTGGGGAACATTCTGTTATCAAGTGATGCCCTTCGGTTTGAAGAACACCGGAGCCACGTATCAACGAGCTATGACTACATTGTTCCATGATATGATGCATAAGGAGATCGAGGTATATGTTGATGATATGATTGCAAAGTCGAGAACGGAAGTTAAACATGTAGAGCACTTGTTAAAGCTTTTTCAGCATTTGAGAAAGTACAAGCTTCGTCTGAATCCCAACAAGTGTACATTTGGAGTCCGTTCGGCAAGTTATTGGGCTCTATCGTTAGTGAGAGAGGTATTGAGGTTGATCCAGCAAAGGTCAAAGCAATACAAGAGATGCTTGCGCCTAAAACTGAAAAGCAAGTCCGAGGTTTTCTTGGCCGCTTGAATTATATTTCCAGATTCATATCCCACATGACTGCCACATGTGCACCAATGTTCAAGCTCCTCCGGAAAGATCAGTCTCATGATTGGACCGAGGATTGCAAAAAAACTTTTGATAGCATTAAAGAGTATTTGTCTGAGCCTCCGATTTTGTCTCCGCCTGTGGAAGGGAGACCGTTAATTATGTATCTAACAGTTCTTGAAGACTTAATGGGTTGTGTCCTTGGTCAGCAAGATGAATCGGGAAAGAAAGAATATGCTATTTACTACTTGAGTAAGAAGTTTACTGATTGTGAGTCTCGATACTCAATGCTTGAGAAGACATGCTGTGCTTTGGCTTGGGCTGCTAAGCGCTTACGCCAGTATATGTTGAATCATACGACTTGGTTGATATCCAAAATGGATCCATTCAAGTATATCTTTGAGAAGCCTGCTTTAACCGGAAGGATTTCCCGTTGGCAGATGTTGTTATCTGAGTATGATATTGAGTATCGAACTCAGAAGGCTATTAAAGGTAGTATCTTGGCTGGCCACTTGGCACATCAACCAATTGAGGATTATCAGTCGGTTCAGTATGACTTCCCAGATGAGGAGATTCTGTATTTGAAAATGAAAGATTGCGATGAGCCTACGCTTGATGAAGGACCAGAACCTGGTTCCAGATGGAGTATGGTGTTCGATGGCGCTGTAAATCAATATGGAAATGGTATTGGGGCAGTGATTATTACTCCTCAGGGCACACATTTTCCTTTTACAGTGAGGATAACTTTCAAATGCACGAATGACATGGCTGAGTATGAGGCATGTATTATGGGACTGGAAGAATATATTGATCTAAGGATCAAGCATCTTGATGTTTATGGTGATTCGGCCCTCGTTGTTAATCAGATTAAGGGTGAATGAGAAACGAATCAACCTGGACTCATCCCATATAGAGATTACACGATGAGGATTTCGACGTTCTTTACTGAGGTTGACTTCCATCACATTCCTCGAGATGAGAATCGGATGGCAGATGCTCTTGCTACGCTTGCTTCGATGATTGTGGTCAGACTGTGGAATGAAGTTCCCAATATCACCATGATGCGTTTGGACAGACCAACTCATGTATTTGCAGTAGAGGAAGTGCAAGATGGTAAGCCATGGTATTATGATATCAAGTGTTTCCTTCAGAGCCAGATTTACCCGCCTGAGGCATCAGTGAAAGACAGGAAGACTTTGAGGAGATTGTCAGGCAGTTTCTACCTCAATGGCGATGTGCTTTATAAGAGAAATTTTGATATGGTGCTGCTCAGATGCGTGGATAGACACGAAGCAGACCTGTTAATGACTGAGGTCCATGAGGGTTCATTTGGTACTCATTCCAATGGACATGCCATGGTTAGAAAGATGTTGAGAGCAGGCTACTATTGGCTGACAATGGAGATTGACTGCTGCAAATATGTGAAGAAATGCCATAAGTGTCAGATTTATGCGGACAAGATTCATATTCCTTCGACACTTCTGAATGTGATTTCATCACCATGGCCTTTCTCTATGTGGGGAATTGACATGATTGGCATGATAGAGCCGAAAGCGTCCAACGGTCACAGATTTATTGTCGTAGCAATTGATTACTTCACCAAGTGGGTTGAAGCGACATCATATGCAAATGTGACCAGGCAGGTGGTTGTGAAGATTATCAAGAATCAACTCATATGCTGGTATGGTGTTCCAGATAAGATCATTACTGATAATGGATCTAACTTGAACAACAAGATGATGAAAGAGCTGTGTAGCGAGTTCAAGATTGCACATCATAATTCTTCTCCTTATAGACCCAAGATGAATGGGGCTGTTGAAGTTGCTAATAAGAATATCAAGAAGATTATCCAGAAGATGGTTGTTACGTACAAAGATTGGCATGAGATGCTGCCATTTGCTTTACATGGATATCGTACATCTGTCCGCACTTCAACAGGGGCAACCCCTTTCTCTCTTGTTTATGGCATGGAGGCTGTACTCCCAGTAGAGGTGGAGATCCCATCAATGAGAGTCTTGATGGAAGCCAAGTTGACTGATGCTGACTGGGTTTAGAGTCGTTATGACCAGCTAAACTTGATTGAAGAGAAGAGATTGACGGCCATGTGCCATGGTCAGTTATATCAACAAAGGATGAAGAAAGCCTTTGATAAGAAGGTCAAGCCTCGTGTGTTCCGAGAGGGTGACCTTGTGCTCAAAAAGTCTTGTCTTTCGCGCCCGATTCCAGGGGCAAGTGGACTCCAAACTATGAAGGTCCGTATGTTGTAAAGAGAGCCTTTTCAGGCGGTGCTTTGATACTTACAACTATGGACGGGGAGGATTTCACTCCTCCTGTGAATTCAGATGCAGTCAAGAAATACTTCGCCTAAAATAAAAACAGAATAGCTCGCTAAGTTGAAAACCCGAAAGGGCGACTTAGGCAAAAAATGAGCGTCTCGGTGGATTGAAAACCTGAAAGGGCGATCCAGGCAAAAGTTAGGGACATAAAAAATAAATATGTATCCCGCTAGATTGAGTACCTCATCCTGGGGAAATCTAGGCAAAAATTAGGGATTTGGCAAGTAACTGCGTCTTGACGAGACACTGTTCTACAAACTGTCATCCGTCAGAGATTCTCGCTCAGTCATCATCAACTGAAGCTTCAAATACACCGGATTCAGAATTGGTGGAGAAATGGTCATTATGTTCAATGTAGCCCTTTTCCAATATATATCACCAATTTCAAAATTGTAAAGATCCACGGAGTCTTGCCATTTGCAGACTACCATTCCATCAAATAAATTTTGAGCCTTTATCCAATTATTTACACTCTTATTTGTTTCTATTCAACAAATGTTTTTCATGTTTTAATTGAGAAATATCATTGTTTAAATTTTTTTCATAGTTTGTTTTTAAACAAAGTGAACATTCACAATGATAAAAGGGATACTGAGGATGTTTTCAGTGCTCTCCCAAGGATGATAGGATTCTCGACAGGGTAAGACATTTGTTCATATTCCTGGCATGTTTGTATCCTCTTCCTCCGAAACCTTTTGTGGTTTCCTCTCCCGAGCAGAGTGTGTGTTAAAGATATGCAACTCCCTTTCCTCCTCAGCAGACGAGATCCTGGGTAGGGATAATATGTGGTTGACCTTCGGAAGTTTCTAGTCGGTGTTTTTATCCCCACAAGGATCCATCATCCCCTTTGATAGTTTCTCCAGTGAAGTCGCCATGATCATGTTCTCAACTGGAATGACTGATGCTCATTCCCCTGCAGAGATCTTTGTTGTCATGGCTTTCTCTTTTGAGATGTAGTACCGGATGTTGTTTATTATTCGTTGGACCTGTTTGTGTTAGAAATGTCTGTTTGTCAGCATTCATCATACATAAACCATGCATATATATGCATAGTGATAACATTCAAATATTCATGTCGCATTATTTTCCATATATCTTTGGTTGTTATCTCTTGTTTGAGGGTATTATGTTTCCCCAAGCAAATGTTGGTGATTGATCTCTCCATATAGAGTCAGCCCCATAAGCAGAAAGTGTTTATCCATTCCTCCATAGTCCCCACAGAGTTATGTCCTCGTGGATGATGGTTGTTTCTGTTTCCTCCCAACACATATATTGGGATGGAATTCCCCATTAAGTTATATCCTCATAGGGACAAGTCTTATTTCATCGTGCCTATCTAGTTTGATCCTAGACTGGCCTCTTGTGTCTGCTTCCTGCACTTCCCCGTGGTCTAGATGAATAGTTGCTCATTAACCAGTAATTATCCACCTTTTCCCCGGCGGAGTCTATGGTTTTCTACCCAGTATCCGGTAGATGTAATCCCCTCCTTGACGGTTATCTTTATCCAATATTCGGTATTGATATTCCTTCACCCCTTTTTGAGCATATCCCCCAGTAACCGGTGATATGTCTCCTGGATCGTTGCCTTTGTCAATGTATCCCCAGTGAGTCATCTCTTATTTACCCTTTGTTGGTAATGATTGTTTCTCCCCTGGATTGGTCATCATCATATACCTAGTATTCGGTATCCCGATGCCCTTGCTTTTCGGTCGATTTATCCTTTATTAACCCAGTAACCGGTTGTGGATAATCTTCCATGCGAGTATGCTATCTACGTTCTGACAGTAATAAATAATATATCTCATGCACTCTTTGGTCGAAGCCTTTTGTTCTTCCCCAATCGAGTAAGATTCGTATCCCTTTTTATGGAATCGAATGTCCATCCTATAACCGAGTTTGCTTTTAACCCTCTTTTGGATGATGAGTGTCTTAGTAATATTTCCCAATTCACGCTTTGGTTGGTCACCTTTTATATGCCCAGTAATCGGTATCCCTGGTGTTCCTTCCTCTCTGCTCCCTATTATGACCTTTGTCCCCTGTCGAGTCAGATTTTCCTGAGTTGAAATATACCTTTAGGTTTTCCTCAGATGATTTTGGTTGTTTGATATCTCTCACCCTTATACTGGTCTTAGATATTCATTCTCCCCGAGCATGTTGTTCTTTCACCCTTATACCGGTGTTCAGATCATATGTCTCTTTGAGCTTATTACCCAGTAACCGGTAATACCTCGTCCTGTTGCTTCCCCAGGAATCCTGTTTGGATGTTTCCCCAGTGAGGTCCGTTAGTGGGCTCTCCCCATCTGAGTCCGGATTTTTATCCGATGTGTCCTTGGTGAATAATTCCGCTGTATCGGCATATTCCCCAATACATGCTCCTTTGAGTTAGCTCGGGTCTCTCCATTGATTTATTCTTTTGGAATTCTGCTCCTTAAGCTTTGAGTCGTGCCCTGCTCACGCAATTTATCCCCTTTTTTATCCCCATAAGAGTCCCAGAGTCTCTGTCCCATTTGAGTGTGTCACTCATATGGATTGTTAGTTCCTCCTGATTTATTTTCCTCTTTATGGACACATATCTCCATAGAGTATTACCTTTTTGCATACATACATTTACATCCTGAGGTCTCTTAGGGACCAAAATTCGTCTCTTTGTTATTATTTAAGCCCATTCTACCTCGTCGAGACGAAGATTTTAACCTTCACTTCTCCGGCTAGAATGACCTTAAATAGGGGCATCTATAAGACCCCAATTTTGGCCCTAAGATCCCTCATGGCATCATGACATTGCATTTGCAAAGCCTCAAGGATCATGAGCATCTTGGTTCCCTTTGCCTTTGGGTGGGACCTCTTGTGAGTGGTTTGAGATCACCAAGCATGCTTGAATTGTATATCATTGCTTTTCCCATTTTATTTATTAACCTAAAGCACAAAAATATGTCACTAACATTTCTTGTTTGTAGCTTGAGCAATCACAAGGTCTAAAAGCTTCTAAGAGATCCTTTGTGCAATGATAAAGTCAAGAGAAAATGAAAGCAAGCATGGAAATGGTTCCCAAAGATCTCATCCTTCAAATGTGCCTCCCAAGTATCTCAATTCATCATTTTGATCAAAGCAAGTCACGGGGTTTGAGGTTTGTTTCCCAAGGAAACCCTAATTCATCTGATCATCAATAATGCCTTGCTCATGAAGCAACCTCAACCCATGGACAAATACCATCAAGGGAATCTCCTTAATTCATCATTCCATGCATATTTGAACTTATTTGAGTGTCCTCAATCATCAATTCATCATGATATGAGTTGTGGATTTGAGAAGTTGATCAGTCAATTCATCTATCTATTTAGAAATGCACTGAGGCCTAACTTTTTATGTGTTGGTTAAATGGAGATGATCCCAAGAGAAAACATGTTCTTAAGGACAATATGAACAACTTTCATGTTCATCAAAATTTTATTTTAAGCTTGGAAAGTCATCTTCTATTCCAAGACATTATAGGTCAGTTTGACTGAAACCCTAATTTTGGGTCAACTTCCCAAGAACATAACTCATTCATTTATTATGATTTTGAGGTGGAACAAAATTAATTGGAAAGCTTATTGTGTCTAATTCAAATGTTATGTTGAGAAAAATTTCAAAATATCAAAATAAATACATGTGATAATGCAAAACATTATAGGTCACTTTGGGCCAAATGCATTAAAATGGAAAAGTCCAACTTCAAGTGCCCATAACTTCTTCATCAAAATTCCAAATGATGCAAACTTTAAGTCCAAATTAATTGCCTTGAAAATATCTACAACTTTCATGTTGAAGGTTTTATCATTTAGAGTTTGCATCATTGAGACAGAAGGGCTTGAACATTGGCCAAATTTGGAAACTTCACTTATGCATGTTTTGCACCCTACACTTTAAACTCAAAATTCACTAATTTCCAAGGCCCAATTGATACTTTAATTAACATATAATTTGTTCCTTATGCAATAAGCTTTCTAACCATTACTCATGAGGTAGAATTTGGAGTTTGAAAGCACTATTTTCGAAGACATGAAGATTAAGTGCATTTTGTGAAATTCAATTCAAATTGCCATGCATGAGCTATTTACACTTCTTGTACATGTCCATTTGCAATCCACATGAGCTCAGCAGGTCATTCCAATCTTCATTGGGCCTTCCACATGATCACATAAGCCCATGCAATGAAAATCCATTTGCCATGCACACGAGTAAACTCATGCACTCAGCCATTTCCAGCTATAAATACATGTGCTATGCTTCATAATTAACCAACCTAAGGGCGCCTGAAATGCTACAAGAGTGAATCCCCAACCATACCAAAGGAAATAAGTTCATCTTTCTTCAAAAATTCAGATCTGAAATTCAATTGCATTTGGTTGAATTCTCAGATCTAAAGTTCCTAAACCTTCATCATTTGATCCATTGAAGTTCTGTTTTGCAAAAGGAACCAAGGAAAGGGACTCAAATCTTCATAATCCAAAGGTTTGGATCAATTGGTTTTTGCTTCGAATCTCTTTGTTCTTTGATCCATTGGCCTTGATATTGTGTTGTCTGAAGTCCTCTCTATAGAGGCATCATTATTGTATGCTTAATTGTTAAAATCGAGCAAGTTCAGTGGAACATCACCAAACTTCCATCTCTGATTTCTCTCTTAATAGGAATCTAAAGTGGAAGTGAGTGATATAGGAGTGATGTACATCACTTCACCTTTCGAACGGTGCCTGGATCGTCCATTTTAATGAACATTTGAATCTCTGCATTTTTTGAGCCTCGCCGGAGCTCACTGGAGAAGACGGTGGCGCTGGCCACCGTCTCATTGCGAGATTGCATGTGGACCGTTTGATCTCTTTCCCAGATTGAATCATGGCCTTTGTTTGTTAGGACTTTTTTAAATGCATTGTGTGACGCGTTTGACTAAGACATTTGGTAGGCGCGCGCTTGAGATCCATCTGATCTGCCAGGTCAATTAATGAACTGGATCCAATGCCTCTCCTTTTTTCTGATTTTTCTAATTTCCATTTTATTTCTTTTATTTCATTTTATTTCAAAAATTCATAACTCTCTCATTTTAATTCCAAAAAATATGGGACCAATTGCATTATTTCTCTTTTTAATTCTAGTTTCTAAAACTGATTTTTAATATTTTTTATTTTATCATTTGATATTTTTTGTGAATTTTCTCTTTTCTGGTTATTTTTAATTCATTTTAAATAGTTTTTGATATCCAAAAAATCCAAAAATATTTTCTCAACCTCTTTGAATGATGATAGATCTATGAAAAATATTCTCATCAATTTATTAACTGATTTGAGATTTATTTGAGATTTTAGTTCAATTAGGTTATTTTTATTCATTTTAATTGATTAAAAATAGTTTCTGACTTTTAAAAATGCTGAAATTTTTTGTCAAACTTTGTTTGACCTTGTTGAACTTGGGATAATTCACTTGGACTTTTTTTAAAGTTGATTTGAAGTGAATTTGAAGTTTGACCTTTCTTTAATATTTTAGTTCAAGTTTATTTTTAAATATTAAAAATGCCAAAAATATTTTGTTTATTTCTTGACCTCCAATCTTCATCCCAACTCTGTTTTTAGAGTTTGACCTTGATTCTCCTTATCTTTGGTCAACATTTATGGATTGGTACATTCCATGTTACTTAATGCACCTTATGTTCTTCATTTCCATTATCCATCTCCTTCTTCTTCTTCTTCTTCTTCTTCTTCTTCTTCTTCTTCTTCTTTTCTTTTGATCAATGAGTTAAAGGTTGATAAGTTAGCATTGACTAGGGAGGTTCAATCTTCCTTGATTCAAATCTAATTCATCTTGATCAAATGATCAAGTGAATGGCTTTGCATTAAGGATAGGTTGCTTTCTAAATCATGCAAAGGACTTAAACCAATACAAGATCATTTCTCTTCTTCTTTTTGGCATGGCAAGTTGTTGGAACTTGGTTCGCTAACCAAGACTTCTAACTTATGTTGTTGCCTACATTATTATTGACCGGTATCAGATAGTTGTGACTTCTACATAAGTCCAATTACGATTGCTTAACATAGCGCTAAATTTGCCTTATGGCACACTAACTACTAACACTAACCATTAACAATTAACATTTACTTTTATGCAATTTACTATTCTTGTACATATTATTCATTTGCTTTTTCCTTTGCTCATTTGAGCACATGTTTATGTTAATGCAATTTTCCTTTTGCTCACTTGAGCACATAATTGTGTATATATTATTGTGCTTGTGCTTTTGTTTGGATTGTTGTGGACCAATGTAGAGAAATGGACAAATGAACTTAGTTTCTAGGACTTTCCCTATGCAAAGTGGAGTAAAAGGATCTTAATGTGAAAATGGATTAGAAGGACCAAACCTCTAAACTCACTCTTGTCCATTCTTGATTTGTTTCATAAAACTTTTGATGTGTGTGCTCTTGTGCTAGGGAATCCTATGAGAGTTCAAATTGAAGAATCATTGCCATGATCATCCAAAGTGAAAGATACAAGATGCATTGAGGATCTCTTAAGAGACTTGTTTGATTGTTGCTTGAGCTTACTATTATTTTGCTTACATATTCCAAAGGATGGGAGCTACTTGGATCATCAATATAATCTCAAGAGAGGAACTCCATTTTGTAGTTTTGCTTCTTATCCCTTATCTCTTGTATGATTAGGACTTTAGCCATTCTTCTTCTTTCCTCCACTCTAACCCAAGCCAAAGCCTTTGTACAAACATTTAACTTTTCTTTTCAAACATTAGAAACCTAAGCCTTATGCTTTTTGATTTTCAAACCTTCTTTTCATAACACTTATTTTTTGAATTGAACTTCAAAGTCAACTTTGACCATATTTTGTAAATACTTTTCATTGATAAATATAACTCATTCAAATGATTTTTGTGGTTTCAATGGCCATTTCCTTAATCAAAACTTTTCATAATATTTAGCTATTAGGTTTGAGTTATCCTTGAGGTAGATGTAATACTCACCTATATCCTTAGTGATGGACAATGAGTCTTCCATGCTTATTATAGGGTTAACCCCTCACTAGCATGTTGAAGCTATCCTCACATGGTGGATTTGTGGTTTTAGGTTGAGTTTTCTCCCTTGGATAACAAAAGACCTTAAGGCTTTTGGACCAATCAATTCACCAACTCATTTTGAGATTTTTACCCCGAACTACGAGGTTTTGATCCTAATCTTTTTTAAGATGGTACGTAGGCAATGGGTTTATCCATCCAAACACAAAAATGTAAATAAACTTTTATATTCTCTTCTCATCTCTTCAATCATGTTTGCACAAACAAATTTTCACAAAATACCAACCTTACAACATGTATGAAAAGGGCTCCCTAGAAGTACCTAGGATGTTTTGGGTGCTTAAAACCTTCCCATTGCATAACCAACCCCCTTACCCAGATCTCTGACATTTTTACTAGTTTTTGATTCGATAAAACTTTTAGGTTTTTGTTCGCTTTCTAACCATTCCTTTGGATAAATAGAAGTGCGGTGGCGACTCGACTTGTATGGTTTATCTTAGATTTAGTCAATATCTCTAATGGTGACGAATACTCCGCTACACTAGGGAGCCCTTTTTTATGTGCAAGTGATTTGGTCTGAATGATGTTTGATAAAATATAGAGTGAGGGGATGAGAAAAAGAATTCATTAATTATATTTTTTGTGTTTGATAAGACCTTCGGTCTTATGCCTACGTACAAACATAAAAATAAGAGATCAAAACCCTGTAGTTCGTGGTAAAAATTTCAAAGAAGTTTGTGAATTGATTTTAATAAAGATTTAAATGAAAGGGCACAAAGGCCAAGTATTTGAATGAGGTTGTTAGTTATTTTTGTCCTTTTGAAATTAAAGTCAATATGGTTAAGTTTATTTACAAATTAGATTAAGGAAAAGGTTTGAAAATTCAATGGCCTAAGGCCAAGGTTTCTAATAATTAAAACATGTCTAAGTTTGAAAACACAAACAAAAGAAGGTTTTTGAAAAGAGGGAGAGATTTTGAAATTAAAGAAGTGGGAGGAGATGAAGGGACTATCCTAGACAAAAATTAAAAGTTAAGAGTTGAAAAGATCTGACCAATGGGATGCAACCCAAAAGACAAGAATGTCATATAGAAACCCATTCTCCCTTGGAATTTTGAGCAGACAATAAGCATAAGCAATATCCAAGCAAGCCATATGAAGGCCAAGGCATCAAATAAAGATAGCCATAAAATCCAAGCTAGCACTCCAATAGCTATTAGTCTTCAATTTCTTCCAAATGTATCAGATGAATATTCCTTTTGCCAAACTCAGAAGTAATCATCAGACATAAGCTATCATAACAACATGACAATTAAGCACAGAGACTGAGTGACAGATGAATCAAAGACATTCAAAGGTTTGCATCAAATGAACAACAAATTCAAGGATATCTCAGTCTCAGATAGTGGCATTAGCCAAGTCCTTTAGCATAGGGAATTTTGTCTACTTCTAAGTCCAGAAGTTCAGATCACGTCCAATAGTCCACCGAGATATTTTTTTAGGGTTTTTGTTGTTATTAGGTGTTTTAAGGTCCTAAGACCACAAAAAAAAAACAAAGACAAACAAACAATATATAATCACAAGATATGACTCAAATGAGCAAAGTGAAAATGACTTGAAACATAAACAAGTTGCATGAAATGTATATGGCAATGAATGATAAAGGTACTTGAAATTTAAAGTGCATAAAGTAAATGACTTGAAAGTAAAGCAACATTAATAAAGATTTAGTCAAATGTTAGTGAAAAGTTTCAATTGTTAAGTCATTATTTGGAGAATACTCAACCATTCATTCACAATCCATGAGAAGGGCTCAAACTTGGATAAATCAATAAGTATGCCACTAGCTATCGTGAATGGAGAAAAGGTCAAGTTTCCACACAATGCCATGAAGAATGAGAGACTTACAATCTCACTTACTAGAATGCTATGCCTTGAGGGACAAATTTAGCTCTATGTTAAGCAATCGTAATTGGACTTTTGTAGAACTCACAACTATCTGAGGCTGAGCTATAAAAATATAGCTGTTAATGCATGTTAGAGATTTGGTATAAAGAACCAAACTCCTAAACATACCACACACTAAAAGAAATGGGAAGGACCTATCTTAGTCAGACTCATGTTGATTCATTTGACACAAGGTCATTGATGAATCGACTAGCATTAGACATGAAGAGAATTGATTGGTCAATGGTGGATTGGGGAAGAATAGGGATGAAGATGAAAAGCGAAGGGGAAATAGAAACCCAAATAGATCATAGGAGGAATTTCATCTAATCAATACTATCCATTCATTTTGGGAGATGAAATATACATTTCATAAATCCCCTAAATCCAATAATATTGGTCAAACAAAATTCAAATCAACCATGATCAAGGCCAAACAAAAAGTCAAACATCAAAAGACCATAAAAATGGCTCAACACAATTTTCAAACAATTAACCAATTAAAAATCAAATTAAAAATGTATTTTAAAATGGACAAAACCTCAAATCCCTTCAAAACACCAAATAAAAGGACCTTAGACAAAAAAATTCATAATTTTTTGAAAGTCAGAAGTATTTAAAAAATATTTAAAACAAGTCAGAAATCATTTAATTCATGAAAAATATCAAAATTAATCCAAAAAAATGATTTTAATTCAAAATATGGAAGATGAAAATATTTAAGGATTTTTGGTGAAAGTCCCATATTTTTTGGATTAAAAATGAAATTAATATGAATTAAACAAAATAAATAGATTAAATGAAAATCAGAATTAAAAAAGAAAATAGATAAAACGAGGGCCATCAGATCTCCCTCATTAATTGAGGTAGAAGATCTGATGGCCAAGCACGCGCGTTCCATGGTTAGCCTCAGCCAACGCGTCATAGGCTTGGAAATTAAAAGAAGCGACACATATTAAAACATTTTAAACATATCAGATGGCCAGGAGACATGACAACGCATCACCGGAAGCCTAGCTCCGATGGACCTCACTGGACTGGTCCACCACCAACCATTAAGAAAATGAAAAGTGCATACACCAGTTTAAAGGAAAAATGCTCAGGAGCTCGAACCTGGCCTTAATTTCTTCCAATTCCAAGTATATTGAAAGATACATGGATTTGAAATTTGAGGAGCATAATCTGAGATACTTCGATTTAACCTCAAATTAACTCAATCTTATTGCCTACATTGGTAGGACTTAAACCAACCAAAAATTAATCAAAATAGTTGATAATTGAGGGAGAATCGAAGAAGAGAAAATTGACAAAATCCACCTTCTGTTGGGCAGTGATGAAGCTCGATCTGGATCTCAATTGGCTTGGCCTTCTTCTAATTGTTTGCAGGAGGTGAAACGGAAGCTTGAATGGCCCGGACTCTTGGAGTTTCAACTTAAAAACAGAAGTGAAATTAAAGCTAGATTTTCAAATGAAAACCTTCAAGATTATACTTTAATGTAGGTGAGGGTGTTTTCAATTCAAAGCTTGGGCAAGGGTCCCTTCATTCTGAGCAGGAGGGCATGTATATATAGGCTCCTGCATTGCTTTCCACACACTTGAAAAATTGGCCAAAAATAACAATGTTGTGCATGGGTGCATGGGCATTGAATGAGGGCCAACCAATGATGTAATCCACTTCCAATTAGTGTAAAATTAATGCTGAAGTCATTACATGGAAGCATGCAAAAGGAATTCACACTTGAGTGCAAAACGTTTCCAAACCAAACCAAACAAAAGAACCATGCGCAAGTCCCTTAATTCTTGTCCTAATTAAGTGATCTTGGATTCTTTGGAAAGGTGACATCAAAGGAAACAACTTTGATGTTGAACACTTTTCCATTTGGAGCTTGGATCATGATGAATTTTGAGGTGGAAGTTGGAGAAATCAAACATGGTTGAAAATTTTCAAAGTACAAAGTTAAATGACCACTTCTTCCACCTTGAATAACTTTTACTATGAGATTCAAATGAAATTGGTGCCTTCATCAAAGTTATATCCCTTCCATTTCTATTAAGTTTGGTCACAAAAGTTGACATCATTTGGATTTGGCATCAGGGATTTATGAATTTTAGAAGTTGAGGAAAATTGCTTGTTCAATGGTAATGGCCAAAAATGACCTACAATGTTTCCTCTTGGTACATGGCCTTTCAAGTTGAATTTGACATTCATAAAAGAATCAAAGTGGGATAATAGATCTTTAAATGTATCATGAAACTTGGACGGACTTCATATCATAAAAATTGAGCAAGTTATGGTCCTTGGAAGTTGACCTCCTAACTAGGGCACAAACAAAATGACCTATAATAGTTCACCATAAAAAGAAACTTTCCAAGAAAAATTAGCTCTTGATGTAAACAAGAAAGTTGTTTGGAATGTCATAAAGAGTAACTGTTCTTTTGGAATTATTTTCATACGACAAAAATTGTAGGAGATAGGGTCTAGGGAACCCCAGTTTTGACCAGTTGACTTTCTCTGGTCAAGTTCTTTGAACCAACTTCCAAAATTGAAGTTATTTTGATCTTTGGGACTCATAGAAGGTCATATATTCTTGAGATGGGGTATGATGAAGTATCCCTTGAAATATTTGATCAATTGATGAAGAAACGTGCTGAGGAAGTCACACAAGATACCCAGATGAAATAGGGCTTCCAAGGAAAACAAGCTTCAAACTCTTGATTAATTCTTGATCAAATGGACAAATAAAGAACATGGGGATCCATATATGATGCTTAGAACCAATTTTAATCTTTCCTTGACTTTCTCTTTGCATTGAGGGTCAAAAACCCTAGTTGTGAGCTTGATGAGGCACAGGTGGACACACACACACAACCTACAAAAGAAACAAAGCTACACATAGAAATATTTTTGGTATTTTGGTTAGTAAACAAAAGAAAATAAAGTATGATAAATTCAGATAGTTCTTGGTGATCTCTCCCAATGCAAACCCAATGACTGAAGGGTAAGGAAGATGCTAAGGTGTGATCCCAAAACCAATGCAAATGATGAGATAACATGAGGGATATTAGGGTCAAAATTGGGGTCTTACAGTTTCCCCTATTTAAGGACATTCTAGATGAGGATGTGAAGGTTAAAATCTTCGTATTAACTTAGCATAATGGACTTAAATAACAACATCAAGAAATAAATTTTGGTCCCTAAGAGACCTCATGATGCATATGATATGAGTACAAAAATAATCTTTGTGGGGAATATATTTCCACGAAGGAAAAGAATCCGGAGAGACTGAAAGTCCACAAGAGCATAATGCATTCCATAAGGAAACTCACTGAGGAGACAGAGACTCCAGGGATAAAGAATGTGCTTATGCGAGGCTACGACTTGAAAACTGCTGGGAGACACGAGAGGATTTTCCACGAACATAAATCAGTGGAAAGACTCGGACTGGGGAAAAAGGAATCTGCATGTATCAGGATAACACCAATACAGAAAGAAAGACCCGATGGGGAAAAGCGTTAATTAGAATAAAAGCTGAAATACTTACGCAAAAGGGGATCCAATTTCATGAAGAAATATGAAAACAAACTCAACCGGGGAAGAAAAACTTCAACACAGGAGTAAAAGGAGATATATTATCTATTACCGGTTACTGGGTAAGAAGATAATATACTTGGACAGAGGGACATCCGTTACCGGTTAGGGTATACATATCAAGGATGACTCATTGAGGAAAATGAGGCGTATTCATTGCCGGTTACTAGGTAAGAATGACCTAATGGGAAAAGAAATCAAATAGGATTTACAACTACATGTTATTGGGCAGAAGACCAAAGAGAGTATCTGTCACTGGTTAAAGTGAACATATCAAGGATAAACTCAAAGGAAGAATACCCGTCATCGGTTAAGATGAACATATCAAGGATAAACTACTAGGGGGATGAGGAGGAATATCCGTTTCCGATTAGGGTAAACATATCAAGGATAGACTGCTGGGGACAAATAGGGATTACAACTACCAATTAATAGGTAGGAAAACAAAGAGAGAGAGACAATCCGACTGATTAAAGTGAACATATCAAGGATGAACTCTTATGGGGAAAATAGGAATTACAACTACCTTTTTACTGGGTAGAATACCAAACAGGAAGAATATTCGTCATCAGTTAGGATGAACATATCAAGGATAGACTTGCTGGGGAAACGTGAGAACGAATCTGCTGGAGAAAAACAAAGAAGTAAATTACCTTTTACCGGTTACTGGGCATAGGTAAAGTACTCAACAACAAGAAGAATATTACCAGTTTTTGGGTAATAAACTCTCAGGGACCAAAAGATCTATCTAGGCAAGAACTAGAAAGAAACGGTCAAACAAAGACTCAACCCAATGGGGATATAACCCAAGGGGAGTGGTTCCATCCAGGTAAAGAACTGGGGAGGACACTAAAATAATAATCATCCACGAGGAAATAACCCAGTGGGGACTGAGAAAGGATAAACGCTTTCTGCTTAAGGGGCTGACACTCTACAATTGAAGGAGGACAGACACATCAATTCTGCATGGGGAAATAATATCACCAAAGTAGGGGATTAGAAGAAAAATCAATGCGATAAAATGCATAATGAAATATCTAATGCTATGTTTTATGCATGAATATGCATGTATGTATATGATTATGCTGACAAACCATCACAAAGGATACAAATGACGAAGATTTGAATCATCATTACCAAACACTCGACTAATCTCAACAAGATGGAAACAACCACTGAAGAAGCTGCTAGGGATGAAAATAAATCATCTAGCTTAGAATAAAAATCAACTCTGGCCGGGGAAAGACATGGAGAACATGCATCTAACCAATCATCGCAAACTTCCCGGAGGGAAGAGAGCACTTCTGAAAATATCAACCAATCATGCCGAGGATAATGAGGAATCTGCTAAGGATCCTAACAAGTCAATGCTGCAGAGAATTTTAAGTCAACACCATATCAAATGGGATACAACCTTGCTGGGGACATAATCAATTCTGCTCAGAACCAAGCACTGCTGGGAATTAGAGGAGAGCTTCTACCAGAAAAAGGAAGTCTGCTAGGATCTCTAGTCACAAAACTATGAGTGAGGAGAACTAGACACTCTACTTGGGATATTATGACTTGCCAGAACAAATCAAAGACCATCAAACTTCTTTAATAATCATCAGATTCTTCTTGAAGATTGTGAAATAAACCAATTCCAAGGCATCAAAAAAATAAACAACTGGATCAAGACTCAAGCAGGGGACACACTATCACAGCTACGCAACACACCAATAGATGCATTAGGAATCTGGATGTCAAATAAAGGTTCCAAGATATCCGGGGTTCATTCATTAAGTCACAAACTGGCGAATGCAAAAACATGAACGCCTAAGCTGGGAAAAGATGAATTGCAAAGGAACAAATCAACATCTCAACTGGGGATGAACGATTGCTTGGGGAGCAACTTATCAACCATGCTGGGGATGAACGACGAACTGTTGTGGAGGACAAATTTACTAAACCAATTGCTCGGGGAGGACCAACAATGCCTCTCACATCAAGACTTACCGTTCCTGATATTGTTGTTGATGTTCCATTTTGAAATCGATTATTCTTAAAGTAAATACCTTATTATTTTAAGAAAAATGATTATTTACTGATTTATTTATTTTGAAATTATCTTCATAAAAATTCAATTTTAATTATACATAAACAAATAAGAATAAGAAATAATTGGATAAAAGTTCAACTTTATTTAATACAAAGGTAGTCCGCAAAATGGCGAGACTCCATGGATCTTTACAAAGTTTGTAAATGGTAATTTACATGGAAAATGGCTACATTGAATACAATGACCATTACTCTCCCTACCAACTTTGAAATCCACTGCGCTCTTGTATTCGGGTGAGAATGATGAATTGGAACCAAATGACTGCTCAAAAACTGCTTCAAAGATCAGGACCAGCTGAATGCAATTACTTGCCATAATCCCTAATTTTTGCCTAGATTATCCCAAGATGGGGTACTCAATCTACCAGGACGAATTTTATGTTTTATGTCTCTAACTTTTGCATGGATCTCCCTTTCGGGTTTTCAATCCACCGAGACCCTCATTTTTGCCTAAGCTGCCCTTTCGGGTTTTCAACTTAGCGAGCTGTTCTTTTTTTTATTTTAGGCGAAGTATTTCTTGACTGCATCGGCATTCAGAGGACGTGTGAACTCTTCACCATCCATAGTTGTAAGAGTCAAAGCACAACCTGAAAAGGCTCTCTTAACAACATATGTGCCTTCATAATTAAGAGTCCATTTGCCCCTAGCATCAGGTTTGAAAGATAGAATCTTCTTGAGCACGAGGCCACCTTCTCTGATCATACGATGCTTGACATTTTTATCGAAAGCTTTCTTCATTCTCTGCTGATATAACTGACCATGACATATGGTAGTCAATCTCTTCTCTTCAATCAAATTCAGCTGGTCATATCTGGTCTGACACCATTCATCCTCTGTCAACTTGGCTTCCATCAAGACATGCAATGACGAGATCTCAACCTCCACAAAAACTTCCATGCCATAAACAAGAGAGAAAGGGGTTGCCCCTTGAAATTCTGGTATCAGATATAAGATGTCGAAGGTAATGTTACGACACTGATATCTGCTAGCACACAATGGATAAATAAACAGAATGGTAAAGCAAATAACACAAGCAATTGTTAACCCAGTATGGTGCAACTCACCTACGTCTGGGGGCTACCAAGCCAGGAAGGATTTTCACTAAAATAGAATTAGTTCAAAGACTATCCGTACACTTCAACAAGTTACAGTCTTTCTCACCTAATCTCTACCCGTGCAACTTCTACGTAAGCACTCTTAGATATGAGAACCCACTCACTTCCCTTATAATCACACACCAGTGATCTTAAACAACAATCCCTTGTGAAAAGAAAATACTTTTCAATTACACATTCTTGATTTTACTTCACAGTTTCAATCAAGAAGACACACACCCTAGCTCTCTCTCTGTATTTCGCTCAGTCTTGGTTGTATGTTCAAACAGGTTTTCTAAGTCCCTTTTTATAGAAGCTTTCAGCTGGGCTTGGACATCTTGAAAACCCTAAATCTATTTTCCAATCAAATCTTTTTATAACAGCTGTATAGATCTCCTTGGAAAATCAGTAAATCTGGTTGTAATCCATGATTGAATGCGCCAGCTAGCCATATCTTCAATCATCCAAAGATTGCCATTAATTGTGCAATCACAAAACACCAGACATTCATACTGAATGTTCTGTGTACAGGATGTCATGACATCGGGTCTGACATCCTGGAAAAATCCTGCATAATCCAATAATTCCTTTTATAACTTCTAGTAGGTACAGCCATATCAGATGCCATGACATTGTGTATGTCATCTGAAACAATCCTGCATGAACATGTCTTTCATTTAAGCTCCAGCAGGTACATCCATATCAGAAGCCTTGTCATTGTATGTGGCATTCTGAAACAATCCTGCATGCACATGTTCTTGAACTCCAGCAGGTACATATGATATCTTATGTTAAGACATCACACATGACATCTTGTGAACACTCTTTGTTTTACCAAAATTGCTGCCAACACTTAGAATCAACAAACTCCCCCTTTGGCAATTTGCCTAAAACATATATCTGTCCTTTTTGTTCACAAGGCAAACCATCAGCAGTTAAACAACATAACATAAGTTTAATCAGCAACAGAAGCAAAACAATTACTAGCTATGGCTACTAGTAATACACACATGTACAAGGGTACTTCTCCTCCCCCTAAATCTGTGCAATAAACAACAGAATTACTAGTTATGGATGCAACTAGTAAGACACACAAATGCACAATGCACAAGGGTACTTCTTCTCCCCCTAAATCTGTGCATTCATCAAATAACAACTACTGTAACTCCAGCACCTGTACCAGCCAGAATGTCATACTGACATCTGCTTCAACATCAACACCTGTGCACCATATCAGACATCCTGTTTGACATCTGTAAACAAAACAACATTCTGTTGTAGCACATGTGCACTTCTTTCAATAATAGCTGTCCTTCTGTCCAGCCACATACAACTCTCCACAACTGCTTCCATATCAACACTTCTCCCCCTTTTTAGTCAAAATTGACCAAAGGTGACCAATCAGACAAAATAAATGTCAATTAGTCTGTCAGAGAATGTCAGGACAGATGTTATAACATTAAACATGTTAAAACATAATATTCATGCAGTACAAACCATCATTATACACAGCTGAAAGCTGAGATAATGAACAAATCCAAGGAACTTTTTAAGAGCCCTAAATATTACAAAGCAAGCATCAATGAGGACTGCCACAAAATAAAAAAACCAGAAAAAACATCAGTCTTTTTAGGCCAAGTTCCACCAAACTTTCCAGCACTCCTCCCAGTCTTCAATTCAGCCAGAGACCATTAATCTGAAGAAGAAGAATCATCTTCACCTTCACTTGTGTCTTCACCTGCACCTTCAGAATCTTCTGAGCTTCCAGAACTTCCATTGGCATGGGATTTTGATCTTGTATTTGAGTCCTTCCCAGCCTTTTCTACTTCTTCCTTCTCCAGGCTACAAATAAGAACTTCTAAAGCCTCTTTTCTAGCCTTGGCCACCCTTATACCATTGTCCAATTCCTTGCAGGTCTCTTTTAGTTGGTCAATCAAGCTTCCTTTAGCTGTAGACTCCCTTCTGGCAGATGTCATGACATTATTGACATGACTTCCCTCAAACAGCTTATAATGTATGGACAAAGGGGATTTTCTCCTACTTGGAATGTCACTTGTACTCAGAATCTCTGGTTATTGGCTCAGGATAATGCCACAGATAAGGGAGGGGAAGGCAATGGGTAACCTCACAGCATTTGTAGAAGCATGTCTAATGGTTTGATCAAATATGAACTTGCCAAAATCATAGTTAACCCTTGTTCCAATTGCATGAATGATTCTTCCAAGATTGATGGAGATGGTAGAGGCATGATTAGTAGGAATCCAATTAGCTGAGCCAATCTTGTGCAAGATGGCATATTTAACACTGAGCCTTCCAGCTGATAAATGATTCCTACTAGGCAATTCCTTAACTTGGCTAGCTGTGATAACCCTACAGACTTCATTGTCTGTGGTCTCTAGGTCTACTCCTCCATCCGTTCCTCTTCCTAGGAACTTGTTGATGACACTTGGTGAGAATTTCACACATTTTCCCCTTACAAACACCTTGCAAAACTCCCTGTTGTTCTTTTCATGAATATCCTCAGGGATATTAACAATAAACTCTTTTACCAACCCCTCATAGCATTGGGGTAGAGTCACCACAGTCTTCATGAGTCCAACATTTTTGATCATCTCAATTACCTCCTTTACCTCTACAGTTTCTTGTCCAAGCTCTCTTTCAATGGCCACTCTTCTCTGAATGACATATTTCCACTTTGCTGCTCCATCTTCCAAGTGAAAGGAGATATTGTCTAGGTGTACAGCAGCAGCCTTGCCAAGAGATTTCTGAACAACCTGCCTTTTTGCAGGGGAGATGTCTAGGACATCGTCTTTAACATCCTCCTCAGAGTCAGAGCTGTCTCTTTCTTTCCTTTTCCCAACCTCAACCTTGCTCCAGGGTTTTGAGGGTCCTATCCCTGCAGCCTTTTTCACTCTAGCAGCTCTCATTTTAGCCACACTTTTCCCTTTCCTAGTTCTCAGTTTCTTAGCTACACTAGGTTTTACCATATGAACCAAAGGATCATCCTCTCCTTCAGAGCTTTCTTCCTCTAGGTTAATAATGTTTTATTGAGGCACATTTGGTTTCTGGCTAGGTAGGGTTTTACCTAGAGAGCAAAGCCCTTCAGCAGCAACCTCCTTTTCTGATCTAGATGAGTCATCATCTTTATCAGCATGAGGTTCTCCCTCAGGGGAGGGTTCCTTTCTGGACAGAGGGGTAGAAACCCCTTCAACTTTATGCCCTTCACTCAGAATCCTCGTGACTAGTTTTCTTATAGCACGATCAGCATAATACATGTCTTTTGGAAGAGAGGAGTTACTATAGGTATTACCTTGCTTATCTCCAGCATTGGAGGAGGGACCTGTGGTGTCGCTAGGTATCATGCACAGAGGAGTGACGTCCATCACGTCTTCATCAACAAACTCCATGGATGGAGTCTTTGCATGTTCGGAGGATTTAGAACCAGATGATGATGGATGTTGAGACATGTTTTAAGACTTTTGAGAAAAGTTTCTTTGCCCTAGCTGAGCTTCTCTGAGAAGTTGAATGGAAATGGCGATTGCTGAGTTTAGGTAGCGTGTGCTAAGGGAGTAGATACTATTTTCAAAGCTAGGGAATAATTTATCATTAATGTGGCTCTTTCTTTTAAAAGGGAAGACACTATTTTTATTTTCTTTATTTTTCCACTTTAACTGCCATAATTTCTCAAGAGTCCAAATCCCTAATTTCCCTCCCTCATATTCAATTTTACCCAAATTCCTTGCAAGCTTGTCTGCTAGTTCCAGTCCGAGCTTTAGACTTCTGAGTTTGTCTTCCACAAATTTTCTAATGGAGTGATAATAGTAAGAACAATACTTTGTCCATCTGTGCTGAATCTGATTTTTGGACCTAGTTTCTGCATTCAGGAAGTCATAATACAATGTTATGACATCGTGTATGACATTGTATGCAGTCAGTAATAGTTTCATCCAACCCAGTTGAGCCAAACTGCTATCATCTTCTATAGGTGTTATCCAAATCTTCTCCATATTATCCTTGGCCTTTTTGCACAGAGTCCTTTGTGGCTTAGTCCCAACAGATCCATTCTTCCTGTGACTGGTCATATGTCCACCTGTTTGATCTAACCTCTCAGTTTTTTGAGCCATCATAACCTTTTCTCCTCTGAGCTTCTAGTGTGACATCTTTGTATGACATTTCCCCCAGCCTTGTTTTTCATCACTCTTGAGAGCATCTGTACTCAACCAATACTTTAAGGGATAATCCACTTGAGAGCTCCATATGTAGCAATTGTCTTTGGTCCTGATTCCTCTCATAATTACTTCACCATCTATATCAAGGATTAGACATTCAGTTTTGGTGAAGTTAACATTCAGACCTTGATCACATAGTTGGCTGATGCTTATGAGGTTTGCAGTTAAGCCTTTGACTAGTAGAACCTTGTCAAGTCTAGGTACTCCAAGGCAATAAAGCTTACCTGTTCCCTTGATTTCACCTTTTGCTCCATCTCCAAAGGTTACATGACTTATAGTATGGTCATGCAGATCAGTTAGCAGGTCTTGGTTTCCAGTCATGTGTCTGGAGCATCCACTATCAAAATACCATTCTTCTTTGGCTGAGATTCTGAGGGGAATGTGAGCTATCAGACTTGTGACTTTAGTCTTAGGGACCCATTGCTTCTTGATTCTAGGCATGTGCTGTTTGGGTCTGAATTGATAGTGATCCTGATGATGAGCAGGCTTAGGATAACCATACAATTTATAGCAGAAAGGCTTTAGATGACCAAATTTCCCACAGTAATGGCATCTCCATCTTTGGTGTTTCCCTTTCAACTGTTTTCTCCTTTGGTGTTGTGACATATGATGTGACATCACAGGTTTTTGAATGCACTTAAGTTTGGCTTAAGGTTTGACACCAGTGTGACTGCTCTCAGGCTTTGAGTTATTATACCCAATACCAGATTTGTCTCCTGTTATTTGTCCAGTTTGAAGAATCTTGTCTAAGGAGTCAGACCCATTGCTTAACATTCTTACATACTTGGTCATTTCTTCTAATTTAGAATTTTGTAACATGACTTCAGTCTTCAATTTAGAGATGGTTTTTTCATGGTCTGCCTTCTCACTTTCCAACTGTGCTATCTTCTGATTTTCAGCTTGTGGTTTTAGCTTGACATTCAGAACCACTGCTTCTGTTTGTAACTTGGAGATGGTTTCCAAGTATTCTGCCTTCTCTTTCTCAAGTTGAGTTATTTCCATCTTCTGGCTTTCAACCTGTTTGCACAGCTCTACACTTTTGTGACACAACTTTCTGTAGGTGGAGGACAACTCTTCAAAGGTTACTTCATCATCACTTGAGTCTTCATCAGATCCCCATCTTCCTGTCAAAGCAATCCCAAGATTTGCAGCCTCCTCTGTATCACTTTCATCTGACCAGGTGACAGCAAGACTCATCTTCTGCTTCTTGAGGTAGGTTCCACATTCTGTTCTAATGTGTCCATACCCATCACATTCATAGCACTTTTCTTCTTTTCCTTCTTTGGGCTTCTCCTCTGGCCTTACTCTTCTTCCATTGCTGATGTCAGATGAGATGTTCTTGACATTTGTCTTGGATCTTACGTCCATTTTCTTTAACAATCTGTTAAACTGTCTTCCCAGCATTGCAACATCATTGGCCCATTCTTTATCCATATCTTGACTATTTTCCTCTTCTGTGTTGGATATGAAGGCAATGCTCTTGGTTTTCTTTTCAGTTCCATCATTCAATCCCATCTCAAAGGTTTGGAGGGATCCAATTAGCTCATCTACCCTCATGTTGGAGATGTCTTGAGATTCTTCTATGGCAGTCACCTTCATTGCAAATCTCTTAGGAAGTGACCTAAGTATTTTTCTTACCAGTTTTTCATCTGACATCTTCTCACCCAAGGCTCTAGAGGCATTGGCAATTTCAAGGATACTCATGTAGAATTCATGAATATTTTCATCTTCTTTCATCCTTAGGTTTTCAAACTTGGAGGTGAGCAGCTGAAGTCTAGACATCTTTACCCCAGAGGTGCCTTCATGAGTGGTCTTGAGAATGTCCCAAGCATCTTTGGCCACTTCACAGTTACTTATCAGCCTGAAAATATTCTTGTCTACCCCATTGAATATTGCATTCAAGGCTTTAGAGTTTCCAAGAGCAAGATCATCCTCCTCCTTGGACCATTGTTCTTCAGGCTTCTTCTCAGTAGTGGCTTCTCCTTCTTTAGTGACTACAGGGTGCACCCAGCCTGTCAAGACAACTTTCCAAGCCTTGTTATCAAGGGATTTTAAAAAGGCTACCATTCTAGGTTTCCAATAGTCATAGTTAGAACCATCCAAAATTGGTGGCCTATGAACAGATCCTCAATCCCTCTCCATTGTACCAGAAAGTATTGCCCCTAGATCTCACTCAGAACCAGAGCAGGATGCCTGCTCTGATACCAATTGAAATTCTGGTATCAGATATAAGATGTCGAAGGTAATGTTACGACACTGATATCTGCTAGCACACAATGGATAAATAAACAGAATGGTAAAGCAAATAACACAAGCAATTGTGAACCCAGTTCGGTGCAACTCACCTACGTCTGGGGGCTACCAAGCCAGGAAGGAAATTCACTAAAATAGAATTAGTTCAAAGACTATCCGTACACTTCAGTAAGTTACATTCTTTCTCACCTAATCTCTACCCGTGCAACTTCTACCTAAGCACTCTTAGATATGAGAACCCACTCACTTCCCTTATAATCACACACCAGTGATCTTAAACAACAATCCCTTGTGAAAAGAAAATACTTTTCAATTACACATTCTTGATTTTACTTCACAGTTTCAATCAAGAAGACACACTCTTGATCTTGCTTCACAACTTTGATCAAGAAGACACACTCTTGATCTTGCTTCACAACTTTGATCAAGAAGACACACACTCTTGCTTAACAGCTTTAGAGTGACAATTTACAACCACAAATCAGTCCAATTCAATCATCAATGGATGACTTGAATGACCTACAAGTCTTACGACTAAACAGACACAAACCCTAGCTCTCTCTCTGTATTTCGCTCAATCTTGGTTGTATGTTCAAACAGGTTTTCTAAGTCCCTTTTTATAGAAGCTTTCAGCTGGGCTTGGACATCTTGAAAACCCTAAATCTATTTTCCAGTCAAATCTTTTTATAACAGCTGTATAGATCTCCTTGGAAAATCAGTAAATCTGGTTGTAATCCATGATTGAATGCGCCAGCTAGTCATATCTTCAATCATCCAAAGATTGCCATTAATTGTGCAATCACAAAACACCAGACATTCATACTGAATGTTCCGTGTACAGGATGTCATGACATCGGGTCTGACATCCTGGAAAAATCCTGCATAATCCAATAATTCGTTTTATAACTTCCAGCAGGTACAACCATATCAGATGCCATGACATTGTGTATGTCATCTGAAACAATCCTGCATGAACATGTCTTTCATTTAAGCTCCAGTAGGTACATCCATATCAGAAGCCTTGTCATTGTATGTGGCATTCTGAAACAATCCTGCATGCACATGTTCTTGAACTCCAGCAGGTACATAGGATATCTTATGTTAAGACATCACACATGACATCTTGTGAAGACTCTTTGTTTTACCAAAATTGCTGCCAACACTTAGAATCAACACCCCTATTGAAGTGCGGATGGACGTCTGATACATATGCAAAGAAAATGGGAGCACTTCATGCCAATCTTTATATGTCACAACCATCTTCTGAATGATCTTCTTAATATTCTTATTTGTAGCTTCAACAACCCCGTTCATCTTAGGTCTGTAGGGAGAAGAGTTATGATGTGAAATCTTGAAGTCTTTACAAAAAGCCTCCACCATGTTATTATTCATGTTCGATCCATTATCAGTAATGATCTTACTCGGCACACCATAACGCATATAATTTGATTCTTGATAAACCTTACAACAACTTACTTGGTCACATTCACATAAAATGCCGCTTCAACCCACTTTGTGAAGTAGTCAATAGCCACCAGAATGAAACGATTTCCGTTTGAAGCTTTGGGCTCAATCATGCCAATCATATCAATTCCCCACATGGGGAAGGCCATGGAGAGGAAATGACATTCAACAGTTTCGGAGGAACTAAAAATCTTATCTGCATAAATTTGACACTTATGGCATTTCTTTACAAACTTGCAATAGTTAGATTCCATTGTCAACCAATAGTAACCTGCTCTCAACATCTTCTTCGCCATAACATGTCCATTGGAATTAGTACCAAAGGAACCTTCATGGAATTCAGGCATCAACATGCCTGCTTCGTGTCTATCCATGCATCTGAGCATAACCATATCGAAGTTTCTTTTATAAAGCACATCACCATTCAGGTAGAAGTTGCTGGATAATCTTCTCAAAGTCTTCTTATCTTTCAAAGATGCCCTAGACGGGAAATCTGACTTTGGAGGAAACATTTGATATCAAAATACCATGGCTTTTCATCTTTGACTTCTTCAACAGCAAACACATGAGTTGGCCTATCAAGGCGCATCATAGATAAATTAGGAACTTCATTCCAAAAATTAATCACAATCATAGAAGCCAATGTTGCAAGAGCATCTTCCATCCGGTTTTCATCTAAAGGGATATGATGAAACTCAACCTTTATAAAGAAAGTGGATATTCTCCTCGCATAATCTCTATATGGTATCAAACCAGATTGATTCGTCTCCCACTCACCTTTGATCTGATTTGCAACCAAAGCTGAATCTCCATAGATATCAAGATATTTTATTCTGAGATCAATGGCTTCTTCAAGATCCATAATGCAAGCTTCATACTCAACCATATTGTTTGTACACTTGAAGGTCAACCTAGCTGTAAACGGAAAATGAGTGCCTTTAGGAGTAATAATCACTGCCCCAATGCCATTACCATATGAATTAACAACTCAATTAAATACGATCCCCCAACGAGAACTAGGTTCTGGCCCTTCTTAAAGAAACGGTTCATCACAATCTTTCATCTTCAAGTAGAAAATCTCTTCGTAGGGAAAATCATACTGCACTGAATGATAATCTTCAATTGGTTGGTAAGCCAAATGGTCAGCCAAGACACTACCTTTAATAGCTTTCTGAGATCGGTATTCAATATCATACTAAGATAATAACATCTCCCAACGAGCGATCCTCCCAGTTAAAACAAGCTTCTCAAAAATGTACTTGATTGGATCCATTTTGGATATCAATCAAATAATATGATTCAACATATACTGGCGCAGACGTTTAGCAACCCAAGCCAATGCGCAACATGTTTTCTCAAGCATAGAATACCGAGTCTCACAGTCGGTGAACTTCTTATTAAGGTAATAAATTGCATATTCTTTCTTCCAGGTTCATATTGCTGACCAAAAACACAACCCATACTCTCTTCAAGCACAGTTAAATACATGATCAAAGGTTTCCCTTCAACAGGTGGAGACAAAATCGGAGGCTCAAGCAGATACTCTTTGATACTGTCAAAAGCTTTCTGGCAATCTTCAATCCAATCACAAGACTAATCTTTCTGAAGGAGCTTGAATATTGGCGCACATGTGGCAGTCATATGCGATATAAACCTTGATATATAGTTCAAGCAGCCGAGAAAACCTCTGACTTGCTTCTCAGTTTTAGGCGCATGCATCTCTTGTATTACTTTGACCTTGGTATGATCAACCTCAATACCCTTCTCGCTGACAATAAAGCCCAACAACTTACCATAACGAACACCAAAAGTACACTTATTGGGATTCAAGTGGAGTTTATATTTCCTTAAACGCTGGAATAACTACAACAAATGCTCAACATGCTCTTCTTAATCATTTGACTTAGCAATCATATCGTCAACATAGACTTCAATCTCTTTTTGCATCATATCATGAAAAAGAGTGGTCATAGCTCTCTGGTATGTTGCACCAACATTCTTTAAACCGAAAGGCATCACTCTATAACAGAATGTTCCACAAGGTGTAATGAATGTGGTCTTATCCATATCTTCAGGTGCCATTTTGATCTGATTATAATTGGAAAATCTATCCATAAACGAAAAGACTTTGAATTTAGTTGTGTTGTCTACCAACATATCAATGTGTGGTAGAGGAAAAACATCTTTCGGACTGGCTTTATTCAAATCTCTGTAATCAACACACATGTGGACTTTTCCGTCCTTCTTAGGAACATGCACAATATTGGCCACCCATTGAGGATACTCGAAGGTAACAAGGAATCCAACATCAATCTGCTTCTACACTTCCTCCTTAATCCTTACTGCCATATCAGGATGAGTTCTTCTCAATTTCTGCTTGACCGACAGGCATTCTGGCTTCAAAGGGAATCTATGCTCCACAATCTCAGAATCCAAACCAGACATATCTTGATAGGACTAAGCAAACACATCAGAATACTCTCGAGGAAGATCAACCAACCCCTACTTAGCTTCTGGACACAATTGAGACCGAATCTTGACTTCCTTCACATCATCCTCGGAACCCAAGTTGACTAATTCAATATGCTCTTCAAATGACTCGATGGCTTTTTCCCCGTGCTAAAGCAAGCGAGATAACTCATCAGATACTTCTTCATCATCATTCTCTTCCTCAGCTTCAAACTGTTGGTGTAAGCCCTAGAGGCCAAAACTTTTGGTACTTGTATCGAATTATTTATTAATAATAAAAGGCTCTTTCTTTATTATGTTTGATTAATAAAGTCTCTAGAATAGCTAGTCCGTTTAATGTATCAAGTATGACATAATCATGAGATCACATTAAACATAAGGACACTATTCTTAAAGTATCCGTAGTCGAGCTTTATTGTGAAGTGGGATAACATTAAAGCATTAAGACTATTATGTTTGTAGACTGATGATCACATCTCATGGATCATGGATAAAGAGTTATCAAGTCTTAAACATAGGTACGAATATTAAGAGTAATATTTATACCGGATTGACCCGCTATGAGAATACTATATATAAAGTTATGCAAAGTGTCATAAGTTATTCTCATGGTGATAATGGTGTATACCACTCTTCGACTTGAAACCACTATGGATCCTAGATGTAGAGTCGAGTGCTTTATTGCTGATCCAACGTTGTCCGTAACTGGATAACCATAAAGACAGTTAATGGGTACTCCACGAAGCATGGTGAGGGACATGAGTGACCTAGATGGAATTTGCCCATCCTGCGTAACAGGATAAATGTCTATGGGCCCAATATTGAACTGGACAAGGATGACACGGTCTATACCTTGTGTTCAATATAGACATAAGGGCAAAGGGGTAATTATAAACATAATTATTATCACAGAAGGACTTGTCAGATCACATGACATTTTCGTGACTTGGGTAGCAGTGATGTGTTGCTAGATACTGCTCACTGTTTATTATGTTAAATACGTGATTTAATATAATTGCCAACATCGCGAAAACCTACAGGGTCACACACAAAGGACATATTGATGAGAGATAGAGTAACTAAGGAACACCGTAAGGTACGGTGCATTTAATTGGAATACGAAATATGGTAAGGTACCACACGCTTAAGTGATTTTGGGCATATTATAAGATATGGGCCAAAATACACTTAACTGGGCTTTTTAGCTTGAAGCCCACACAAGTGGTTCTATAAATAGAACCCTTGGGTAGAAGCATTGTCACTCAGACTAAAACTCAAGTGAAGATTTGGAATTTCGTTTCCCTCTCTCTCCCACTCAAAGCCTTCATTCGTACCAGCTAGCACTGAGATTGAAGGAACCCGTTCGTGTGGACTAAGTAGAGACGTTGTCATCGTTCAACGTTTGTGATTGCTCCGTGGATTTGTATCCAAGGTTTTGATCGTTACAAGAGATCTGCACCAAAGATTTGAATCACCATAAGAGGTAACGATTCTATCACTGATCATGACCATTCGTAAGGATCATTAAATGGAGAAATTTTTAAATTCCGCTGCGCATTGGATGGCAATTCTCCATCAGTGGTATCAGAGCCACTTACGAAACCATGAATCTGATAACTGTTTATTTTTTGTGTTAATACGATTAAAGACAGAATGAATCAAAGATTAAATTGAGATCGATCAAGTTATATATATGATATATGTAATCCTGATGCAAAATACATTATATATGATATAGTGTTCTCGTTTCGTTCATTCAAACACTCAATGGTTGTTTTCCTTTGAGCGATCAATGGTCATTTGCTTCTTGATCCGACATTAGTATGGTGAAGCAATGACGTGTTGATCAATCATACTGAATCAACAATCGAGATGTGTTTGACGGTCTGAAATTAGTGCATCAGGGTTAGTGACGACACAAGGGTTGTGTTGTCAGAGAGTTATGCGATTGGGGTTATGACTGCACAAGAGTTGTGCTTTCTAAACACTTTTTGGAACAGTATTAACCGATTAACGCATATGGTTAACTGGTTAACGCATATGGTTAACTGGTTAACGCAATACGAAATAATTTTTTTTTAAGTTTTTCAAACAGTGTTAACCGGTTAACGCATTTGGTTAACCGGTTAATGCAAGACGGAAAATAGTTTTCCAAGAGATTTTCAAATAGTGTTAACCGGTTAACGCATTTGGTTAACCGGGTAACGCAAGACAGAAAGCAAATTTTGAACAGATTTCAAACAGTGTTAACCGGTTAACGCATATGGTTAACCGGTTAACGCAAGGCAAAGTTCACCCGTTCGGCTAACTCAGTGCTTTAAAGTATCAAGTGTTGATGCGAAAAGAGACGTCGATTTTAAATGAATTGTTCATTAAAAATTTCATGAGAACCCTTGACCCCCTTGACCCCCGTCCGCTTAACGGTCAGCGGAACCACCGTCCGATGACCGGGCAGCGGAACACCCGTTCCCGCTGACCGGGCAGCGGACCCCCGGCTAACTCTGCGTAGTGTGATCGGTCGTCGAAATTTAAGTTGGTTTTAATTAATTAAAAGAATTAAAATTGATAATAATAATAATGTGTTTATTATTGTCTTGTGGTGATCGGTTATGGCCTTAGTTTTCCTTTATTTTGTTTTGGTTTTTTTAAAATATGACCTGCGTGTCGTGCCTCTCTTTTAATCTCTCAATGTAACTTATTTTCTCATCTCACTCCCTCGTATGTAAAACGAGTTTCTTTTATGTAATGTAATGATATGAAGAAAGCAAAGAAGTCAGTGCCAAAGGAGGACAACCTTGAAGATCTTGCTTGGAGAAGCTTAGATCGTTGTTAGGTTAGCTTAGGTTCTCTCATTGGCTTGAGAGAATAATTGCGCTAAGGGCCATAACTGTTTCATTATGTATGTATGTATGTATGTTGATGCATGTGAGAGGCGATTTATATGATAAATAAGCCGGTGAGATCAGAAAAATTGCAATTCCCTCAAATTAAATATTAAGTTTATGCTTTCCAAGTTTTAACACTCATCAAGACTAGTATCGGATAATGTAGGTTTCGCCTATGCGAGGTGCATGTTCTATATTAGTAAGGTGCGATGGGATAATTGTAATATCCAACTGTTAAAGCAATGGGTCAAACTTAACTAAACAAATTATAATAATATTATATGTGTTTGCTTTCCAAGTTTTAGCACTCATCAAGACTAGTATCGGATAATGTAGGTTTCGCCTACGCGAGGTGCATTTTCTATATTGGTAAGGTGCGATGGGATAATTGTAATATCCAACTACTAAAACGATAGGTCAAACTTAATTATAATAATATTATATATGTTTAGAAGCAATAGTTGAGAATGATCCATATGATGGATTGGAATAAGGAGTTATTCACCCAACTGAAATTTTCGAGAGTTGTATGAGATACAATTGGAAGGAGTTCCTACCTAAATAACCTAGTTTTCTGTAATCCGCCTACGTGGACTCAGAACGAAGTGAAATATGGATCTCGACCCACTAGAAAATCTTCCAGCGGGATTTTCCGAATCAAATGATGAGGGTCATTTGTTTTGAGTAAAATAGTGGGAGCATATTTAATTAAAGGCCTAATTAAATATGTCAATGATACTTATATTTTCATTAATCCTTATGTAGATTACCATGACAACAAACACCTCTAACAACATCTTACGATCAATCCTTGAGAAGGAAAAATTGTCTGGGACAAATTTTCTAGATTGGTACCGAAACATGAGGATTGTCCTCAAACATGAAAAAGGGAAAGGCAAGGAAGTTGTCAAACCCAAACCCACTATTGCTGCTTTGAAGCCTAGTGGAGGCATAACAAAAGAAGGCACCTGCTTCCATTGCGGTAAGACCGGACACTGGAAGAGGAACTGCCCAAAGTACCTGGAAGATAGGAAGAATGGAGTAGAGACTCCAACTTCAGGTATTTTTGTTATTGAAATTAATTTATCTACTTCTGCATCATGGGTATTAGATACTGGATGCGGTTCTCACATTTGTACAAATGTGCATGGACTAAAAAGGAGTAGAGATTTGGCAAAAGGTGAAGTCGACCTACGAGTTGGCAATGGAGCAAAGGTTGCTGCCTTAGCCGTAGGAACTTATGTATTGACTTTACCTAGTGGTTTAATAATTCAGTTAGAGAACTGTTATTATGTACCTGCAATTAGCAGGAATATTATTTCCGTTTCTTGTTTGGACAAGTTTGGTTTTTCATTTATAATAAAGAACAATTGTTGTTCAATTTATTTGAATGATATATTCTATGCTACTGCACAAATGAACAATGGGCTATATGTCCTTGATCTTGAAATGCCTATTTATAACATTAATACTAAAAGGATGAAACCTAATGAGTTAAATCCAACTTACCTTTGGCATTGTCGATTAGGCCACATAAATGAGAAACGCATTTCCAAACTCCATAAAGATAGACTGTTGGACTCTTTTGATTATGAATCATATGAGACATGCAGATCTTGTTTAATTAGAAAGATGACAAAGTCTCCATTCACAGTGTCGCATTACGCGAAAAAACCGGCGGGAAAACGAAACAACAGAGCCGCCACCGTGCGTTATTTATCCCAAAGGAGGGAAAGGAAACGCTCGAAGTAAACATGGAAAGGAAATGGTCTTACGACCAGAGATTGATGGGATCGGGAGTCGGTTATGCGAAGGGAAGGTATTAGCACCCCTACGCATCCGTCGTACTCGACGGGATCCACGCACAAAAGAACGGATAAGGTTGCTAGAGACTGATCACAAACTGCACACATAAGGCTGGAAAGAGACACAGAAAGACAAGAGAAACTAACTCGGCAGGATATCGCATCCTGGGCCTACGTAGTCTGTCAGGCACAGACATCAAAGTCGACGTAGTTCGGGACAGGGGGAAATGTGCTCGCTAGGATGTCGCATCCTATGCATACGTATCTTCTCTAACCAGAGAAGAATCAGAGCACTCGTAGCTCGGCTAACGCACGCCAAACAAAACCACACAGGAAACCGACTGCCAATCGCTGGACTTACGTCAGACTCCACACAAACAGGAAAACATGGAAACCGAATGCCAATCGCTGGACTTACATCAGACTCCGACCAACAAACACACTCACAGGAAACCAACTGCCAATCGCTGGACTTATGTCAGACTCCTACAAACAAACCAGACACAGGAAACCAACTGCCAATCGCTGGACTTACGTCAGACTCCAAACACACGCAAAGGGTTGAAAAAGAAAAAGGGCGCCCGGAGAGATCAGCTCATCTCCTGCCTACGTACCTCATCTGGTATGAGGATCAGGGCGACATAGTTCCCCTACGCAGGGAAAGAACTTCTAACCTAACCAGATACAAAGGGAGACACAAACTACTAGGGAGACTACGACTCGAGCCTAGAAGTTGTCATGCATATGATCCCTATGTTAAGGTTTCTATCTAACTTGCACAGGGAGCAAGCTATCCTAAACAGCACAGGCAAATACATACAAGCACAAAAAGCAAGCACACACACTATATGCAAACAATTGGGCTCATACAAGGTTAGGCTGTGAAACACAAGCCAACTGGAATCAGGTGTAGTTAGCTCTTAACCCTAACATTGAGAGTTAGGGTGAAGCAGATGAAATGGGAAGTGAGGGTGAGACCTCACAACTCTTATCCCTGGCCTGGGAGAGCTTCAGACAAATGAAAGTGTGGGAGTTTAGAAAGTAGGAACTCTTCTCCACATATGACTGACACAACAAAGATCTTGGGTTAATATCCACAATGCATCAACACATGGTGTGTGAGCAAAGTGAATGACACACTGAATAGCAGGATATAGATTGCACATCTCTTTTATCTGCCAATTTCCTCATAAGAGGACTTTTCCTGCTTGGCACAAAAGTAAACATTCACAAGCATTGCCTCTTAAGGAGGGCTTCAGACAGGTGCCTGCCCACATAACAGGACAGGTCTTCCAGACTACATGAAGTCAGAGAGTTATACCTCAGTGGTTAAGCAACCAAGCAAAGCAAAATCAAGTTCAAAAGAACTCAAAGCAACTTAGGTACCTGTGAAAAATCTAACTCAATCAGTACACAGTTCAATTAATCAGACAGACAACAGTCAATCACACAATCAAACAGATAAGGCATTAGGCAACAATGTGCAAGCCACAAGCCAATAGACACAACACAAATGACTTGGCCTCAACCTACAAAACAACACAAGGTTAGCCAACATCAATAAACTTAATCAATCCAAATGAGTGAACCACTTCAACCATGGTAATGTGCTTCTTAACCTGAAATCCACAATCCAAACAGTGAGTCCAAACCACTAGGTCAAAGCCTAGGGTTAAAAGAGGGTCAAACATTCAAAACAGAACATGAAATTTAACATGAATCAACTTCAATCAACCAAGAACACATTCCAAAAGGTCCCATATCAATATCATTAACCAAATGCATTTCATGAACCAAACATGGCAAGGTATGCAAATTGTGACCACATTGTGACATCAGAAGAGGTAAATGCACATTAAATCAAAAATGATTCAAATAATCTTGGCAAAATTCATGAGTAAACAGGACATACAACATGATCATCACACAAAAAATTAGAGGCATTGGACATCATTAGGCATGGAAATCACATAGCATAAGTCAAGACAAGCACAAGACAAGCACATGTGTGACACAAATTGTCACACCAAGTTAGCATAGGCATAAAACAGAAATGGATCATGGTAAAAACCTCAAACCAAAGCCAAAACAACACTCAACATGTCTAGAAATAGTGTGCAAAAATTCAGAAGCATTGGATAAGGAACAAGCATTTCATGATCAAATGAAGTTCAAGGAAATTTGGAAGCTCAAATGTGACCATCCAGAATGAAAAATCTCAATTAAATCAGAAATGATCCCAAAAATTCCAACAAAATTCATGCTCATTCACAACATCCATAATATGCATCATACAAAAAATCAAGACAATAGGAGATCATTTGGCATGACAAACACATCATTCAAATTGAACATCACAAGGTGTGACACAAATTGTCACACCTAACTTAGCACATTCATAAAACAACAATGGCACATGGTAAAAATACCAAATCAATACCAAAATGTCAATCAAAGTGTCTATTTATAGCATGCAAAATGTCATAAGCATTGGACAAGAATCAAGCATTTCACAAAGGATATAGCATGGCAAGGTCAAGCAAGCATACATGTTCAAACTCCTTAGACAAAATAATTTCCAGGCCAGGCACAATTTGCATTTTAATGATCATAAAAAACTAGACAAGATAAGGATCATGATGCAAAAAACCTCATAATTTTTGGATGAATTTTCAATTTATTGTGAATTTATGAAGTTGAGAAAAAATAAAAGTCAACATGTGAAGCATGGTATGGAATATATGAGAAAATGAATGAAGCATTTTAAAAAAACTACACTGGCCAGATTCGAACCGTGTGCTAATTTGAATGAAAAGAAGCGCCAACATGAAACGGCGTCGTATCAGCACACAAACCCTAAGCGCGCGCATGCATGATTCAAAAAATCCGCAGGTAACTAACATGAACTCGTGGCAAAATTCGCAGGTATCCTTATGCGTTCCGCAGGTAATTTCGCAGGAAACCTGGAAACGTGATGAACATGATGAAGATCATGAAGATCTTCATCCAAATTTTTCTAGAAAAATCCAAACGTTCAAGAAATCCACAAAAATTACACCAATCGATTTGTCATGCATCATACATCCAAGATCAATAATCATTTCATGGAAAACATCATCAAACGCATGGATCGAAGGAAATAAAAAACAACATCCAAACTTCAAATGCATGGATCTAACTCAATTCAACACCAAATCACTCCATTCAAAGCTCAGGTTTATCACCATTAAAAGATCTACATGATAGGAATAACGAATTGCAAAATTAAAGAGGTCAAAAAACCTACCTCTTGATGAGCAGCAACTGAAATCACGTGTTTCCAAGGTCCTTGATGTTCCACTTCTTCTCCAATATGCTTCTTGCAGTAGATGATGATGAAATGGAGGCTTGAATGCACACGAAGCTAGCTCAAACTTCACTTGCCATGGATGCTTCACACCTTGAACATGAACTCGAATGCAATGATTTCCTCTGTTTCCACGTCCTAAAATGCTCAATAATACCTCAGGATGATGAATTGATCACTGGAAAATGCTTAGGTTTGAAGAATTTTGCAGAAAAAAGTGAGAGAAAATTTTGAGAATTTGTGAAATCTAGATCTAGAATTGGTAATTGTGAAAAACAGATATGGTTTAAGGCTTTATACTCAATGCTAATCAGGTTTAAGCACAGTGCAAATGAAATTAGGGACTTTGTGGTATGAATGCAAAAAATCAATTTCATACTCCATGCACCCTCATGCACGTGAACAGTGCATGTGCAAGGCCAAAATCCACTTAAAATGTGTTCATGCAAGCTTTGGAAGTGATATTGTATGCATATATTCAACCAAAATGAGTTTATGAAATTTCTTCCCAAAATCTTCATGAATGAGCCAATGCCATGCAAATGAGATTTCATGCCAAACGATTGTATGCTTGGAAAATACATGTTACAAGGATCAATATGCAAAAAGAACCACTCAAATTGGCCTTTTGGTTTGAAAGTTATGCTCATTTGAAGTCTAAACCACACTTTGCCATGTTTGAACCATATCTCATCAACCACACATGAGAAATTCATGATCTTGGACTTTTTGGAAATGGGAGAGAAAGATCTTAAACTTTCATGTTGGACAAAATTTCATTTGAAGCTTTCTTGATGATGTAATATTGAGTTGAAGTTGGTCAAAAACCTTTCTATTTTTGGAAAATTCAAATTACAGGTCACCTGCTATTTTTGGAAAGTCTTGATCTGACTTCAAATCCTTCAATGTTGATGTTTGAAATGTCAAATGAGACTTGTTCACACATGATTAAGGCATCTCTAACCATCTCCCACCTCCAAATCCATAGTTGAACTGACAGTTGACTTTTGTTGACTTTTTAGGGTTTCAGATGTTTTACACATGGACTGATGAGCTCTGAGCCTTCAATTCTTGGCCAAACCACTTCAAAATGATCCTTGGGTCACATGAACTCATTGTACCAACCCTAGGGCTTTGATCTCATGGAGAATGCTCTAGTTGCCTTGCATAGTTGAACCTCCTGACCAGTCTTGCCTGATGACTTGATGGACTATGCAATGAACAATGCAATGTTAATGTCCTAAAACGAAAATGTATATACAAATGGGAGGTGAAAATTTGAGGTGCTACACACAGGAAAAGGTGAAAGAGCGAATGATCTTTTGGCCCTTATACATACTGATGCATGTGGACCACTGAACATACCAGCCAGAGGAGGTTTTCAGTACTTCATCACATTCACTGATGATTTCAGTAGATATGGTTATGTATATTTAATGAAACACAAATCAGAGTCCTTTGAAAAGTTCAAGGAATTCAAGAATGAAGTACAAAACCAACTAGGTAAGAATATTAAAACTCTTCGATCAGATCGAGGTGGTGAGTATTTAAGCCCAGAGTTTGATGACCATCTGAAAGAGTGTGAGATCCTATCCCAACTCACTCCTCCCTGAACACCCCAATGGAATGGTGTATCTGAGAGAAGAAATCGAACCCTGTTAGACATGGTCCGATCCATGATGAGTCACGCCGATCTTCCAAACTCCTTTTGGGGACATGCACTATTGACAGCAGCTTACACACTTAACCGTGTTCCATCCAAAAAGGTTGAGAAGACCCCATATGAGATATGGAGTGGTAAGAAACCACATATGTCTTACATGAAGATTTGGGGTTGCGAAGTTTATGTGAAACGAAAAATTTCAACTAAGCTTGAGCCCAAATCTGACAAATGCTTATTTGTCGGGTATCCTAAAGAAACAAGAGGGTATTACTTCTACAATCCTTCAGAGGGCAAAGTGTTTGTCGCTCGAACTGGAGTTTTCCTAGAAAAGGATTTTATTTCCAAAGGAATCAGTGGGAGGAAAGTAGAAGTTAAAGAAATTCAAGAATGACAAAGCATCGATACACCTATGGAGGAATTAGAGAAGGAAACACAAGTGGTTGTGGAAGAGCAACCTGCTCAAGTAGAACAAGACCAGCGTAGGTCAAGCTGGAATCTTCGTTTTGATGAAACGGTAAAACAATATGGATTCATTAAGAACGAAGATGAGCCTTGTGTCTACAAGAAGGTTAGTGGGAGCATGATCATGTTCCTGGTGTTATATGTAGATGACATATTACTCATTGGAAACGATGTCCCTACCCTGCAACAAGTAAAGTCTTGGTTGGGGAAATGATTTTCTATGAAGGACCTAGGTGAAGCAGCCTATATATTAGGAATCAGAATCTATAGAGATAGATCATAAAAACTGCTTGGCCTAAGTCAGAGTACATACATATACAAAGTGCTGAGACGCTTTAATATGCATGATTCCAAGAAAGGATTCATACCTATGCAATATGGCCTGTGTCTATCAAAAGCACAATCCCCTTCAACTAAGGAAGAAAGGGATCGCATGAATAAGATTCCATATGCATCTGCAATAGGATATATCATGTATGCCATGTTATGTACTCGACCAGATGTCTCGTATGCTTTAAGTGCAACGAGTAGGTACCAATCTGATCCTGGTGATGCCCATTGGGTAGCTGTCAAGAATATCCTTAAGTACTTGAGAAGGACTAAGGACTCATTCTTGATATATGGAGGTCAGGAAGAGTTGGCTATAATTGGATACACCGACGCTAGCTTCTAGATAGATAAGGATGACTTTAGATCGCAATCTGGTTATGTGTTTTGCTTAAACGGTGGCGCTGTGAGTTGGAAAAGTTCAAAGCAAGATACAGTTGCTGATTCTACAACCAAGGCCGAGTATATTGCTGCCTCAAGTGCAGCAAAGGAAGCTGTTTGGATCAAAAAGTTCATTAGTGAACTTGGCATAGTCCCTAGCATTGTGGATCCCATTGGTCTCTATTGTGATAACAATGGTGCTATCGCACAAGCTAAGGAGCCTAGATCTCACGGACGATCCAAACACATACTTAGGCGTTATCACCTCATTCGAGAGATAATAGATAGAGGAGATGTGAAAATATGTAGAGTACCTACACTTGACAATATTGCTGACCCACTGACAAAGCCTCTTGCGCAGCAGAAGCATGACGGCCATACTAGATCAATGGGCATTAGGGGTATGCCTGATTGACTCTAGTGCTAGTGGGAGATTGTTGGTGTAAGCCCTAGAGGCCAATACTTTTGGTACTTGTATCGAATTATTTATTAATAATAAAAGGCTCTTTCTTTATTATGTTTGATTAATAAAGTCCCTAGAATAGCTAGTCCGTTTAATGTATCAAGTATGACTTAATCATGAGATCACATTAAACATAAGGACACTATTCTTAAAGTATCCGTAGTCGAGCTTTATTGTGAAGTAGAATAACATTAAAGCATTAAGACTATTATGTTTGTAGACTGATGATCACATCTCATGGATCATGGATAAAGAGTTATCAAGTCTTAAACATAGGTATGAATATTAAGAGTAATATTTATACCGGATTGACCCGCTATGAGAATACTATATATAAAGTTATGCAAAGTGTCATAAGTTATTCTCATGGTGATAATGGTGTATACCACTCTTCGATCTGAAACCACTATGGATCCTAGATGTAGAGTCGAGTGCTTTATTGCTGATCCAACATTGTCCGTAACTGGATAACCATAAAGATAGTTGATGGGTACTCCACGAAGCATGATGAGGGACATGAGTGACCTAGATGGAATTTGCCCATCCTGTGTAACAGGATAAATGTCTATGGGCCCAATATTGAACTGGACAAGGATGACACGGTCTATACCTTGTGTTCAATATAGACATAAGGGCAAATGGGTAACTATACACATAATTATTATCACAGAAGGACTTGTCAAATCACATGACATTTTCGTGACTTGGGTAGCAGTGATGTGTTGTTAGATACCGCTCACTGTTTATTATGTTAAATGCGTGATTTAATATAATTGCCAACGTCGCGAAAACCCACAGGGTCACACACAAAGGACGGATTGATGAGAGATAGAGTAACTAAGGAACACCGTACGGTACGGTGCACTTAAGTGGAATACGAAATATGGTACGGTACCACACACTTAAGTGATTTTGGGCATATTATAAGATATGGTCCAAAATACACTTAAGTGGGCTTTTTAGCTTGAAGCCCACACAAGTGGTTCTATAAATAGAACCCTTGGGTAGAAGCATTGTCACTCAGACTAAAACTCAAGTAAAGATTTGGAATTTCGTTTCCCTCTTGTTAGACGGTGTGGCTAGTGATCGAGAAGGGGGGTGAATAGATCACCTCTTTGAAATTTAACGAATTTGAAATTTTATCAGAGTTTTCAAAGTTGGCGGAAAAATCAGTCCCGAATCGACTTCCGTCTATTCTGAACCGCTACTAGAAAGCCGGACACACAAGTTTAATTGCTGGATTTTAATGAGAATGACAGAAACAATTCACACCAGAATTTTAACTAATTGAATGCACTTATCATTAAAGTCTATTTCCAATGAATAAAATCTAGCTAACCGTTTTGTCAAACAGTTGGTGTGTATGTGATCGATGATAAACAGCAATGGAGTTTGATTAAAAGTTTTCTTGCCACTGCTGTCTTGCAACAGGAATAATCACCACACACTAACTGAAATTGCGAAAACAGTTTTAAAACGTAAAGAGGAGTAAGGTAAGAATACGATACGCAGAGATTTGGTAAGGAAGTTCCCCACGTCGTCCTCGCGTGTGGGTACGTCTCCCTCTCAATTTCAAATGAAATTGAGAACTTTGATTATCAATTTTTGCCGAATCCGTTGATACAAGGTTATGATACAAAGACAGAATTCTAAACTCTAAGAACCTCTTCTTGTATGAACCTTCACTTGATCTGAGCACGATCAAGATTTTCCTGCACGAAATTGCAAACAATTCACCGGTTCCACGACCTGCTTGCGAAATCCCCCGATCTCCAAACGCAACGCTGCGGCTGAATATGTTCTGCAAACGTGACTCCCAAACCCTCAAGAACACTCCAGTTCTTGAAGGACAAACCAGTAGGTTTTTCCTAGAAACCCCCTTCAATCTTCAACTCAGCTAGATCCTCGATCGTTCCACTGCAAACCACAACTAGATCCTTGATCGTACCACTGAACGTTATCTTGATGCTTCTTTAATCCAAAGAACAAGAATGGTTATGTGTAAATGTTCTTGAAGAAAAGTGATTGAGAAGATGAAGAAGATGAAGTCTCTTTCAGGTTTCTAATTGCTCTCAAACAATTGCTCCAACACTGCTTTTGATCTTGTGTTCAATTGTTTTCCCTCAATGAATTCGTCTTTTACACTGCTGTCATAACCTGTCTTATATATGCTGCAAAACAGTTACTGTTATAACATAAAACAGCTTTATGTATTGATGCATAAGAGTGTGTATCGATGCATACTGTAAGATATGTGAATTTTTGGTGAAATTTATTAATCATGTATCGATGCATAATTCGTATGTATCGATGCATGTGATTATTTCACTAGTATGTATCGATGCCTAATGCGCATGTATTGATACACAGGCTGTTTCAATTGGTCATGTATCGATGCAGGGATCGTGTGGATCGATGCATAGAGTCTTTAGCCTTCCATGTATTGATGCATGACTCGTATGCATCGATGCATACTGAACAAAAAGGTTTTGTGATTTATCACATGCTGTATGTATCGATGCAGAGGCTTATGTATTGATGCATACTGACATAAAATGCATTTTAATTGTTATTTTAAGGGAAGTATCAATGTAGGTTTATATGTACAGTTATGCGACAATAGAGTGGGATGAAAAACATAATAAAAACCCAAATGTATCATGTAATGCAATGCACAACCAACATTTGGATGATGATCACACAATTTGCTATCATTAAAAATTAATTCAAGGTAAAGAATTCTCCTACACCTCTCTCTCTCTCACTCAAAGCCTTCATTTGTACCAGCTAGCACTGAGATTGAAGGAACCCGTTCGTGTGGACTGAGTAGAGACGTTGTCATCGTTCAACATTCGTGATCGCTCCGTGGATTTGTATCCAAGGTTTTGATTGTTACAAGAGATCTGCACCAAAGGTTTGAATCTCCATAAGAGGTAACGATTCTATCATTGATCATGCCCATTCGTAAGGATCACTAAATGGAGAAATTTTTAAATTCTGCTGCGCCTTGGATGGCAGTTCTCCTTCACAAACACAGAAAGATCAAAGTTTGGAGAGGGAGTAGGATCATTATACTCAATGGGTTTGAGAACCAACCTACATAATGATTTGATATTTTTGATTTTAGAGAAGTGGAATGCAAACAAATATTATGCAGATGGAAAGATTATTATTTATTTATGTTTTTTGTGATTACAATTTTCAGAAAAGGCAAAAAGTAAAAATAAAACATCATAGATGTGGATGAATAAAATTTTATTTATGATAATAAGGAAAATGCCCATCAATGTTCACTTCTCCCTTAAGCATAGGAGAATGATTTTTATTAAAATAATGAAAATAAATGACTTAGAATGGTGCATAAAAACAGGAACATCCACAGTGATCCAGTTGTTGCAAGTCTGAATGTGTGCCACAAAGTTGGTGCAAACTTTGTCTTCATCACTATCTTCAACAATGGCAGCTGAGTGTTGATCATCCTCATGAATGAAACCTCCACTACGGAAAGATGGTTGCATAACCTTGCCATTGGCATTGAATGACCCTTGCTGAAATCCCATCCCTTCTCTGTTCTTATTCTCAACCACTTCTATAACGCGGCCCCACTTATCAATGTTGCCAGCTTGAATAGCCTCTTATGCATCCTTTAAAGAAGACATGGGTGCCCTAGCCTTCTTCAATTCATCAGCGACAGACAAAGCTTGGAAAGGAGTTCCAACTTGCTCCTCAGCGTCAACATAAGTAAAGGATAACTAATGGATTACCAACAATGGTTTCTCTCCACCAACAATGATAAGCTTATCGTTCTTCACGAATTTCAACTTTTGGTGCAGAGTAGACGTCACAACTCTAGCTTCATGGATCCATGGCCTTCCCAACAAACAACCGTAGGCTGGGTGAATATCCATTACTTGAAAAGTAATTTTGAAATCACTCTGACTTATCTTAACCGGAAGGTCCACTTCTTCAATGACAGTTTTACGAGAACCGTCAAACACTTTCACAACCACGCCACTGTACCTCATCGGTGTGCCTTGATAAGAAAATCTTGCTAGAGTTGACTTCGGAAACACATTCAACGATGAACCTGTATCAACCAAAACATTGAAAAAGTGTCCTCTTTGCAATTCATCGAAATATGCAACACTAAATTGTGATTTCTGCCTTCCTTAGGAAGTTCTTCATCACAGGAGCTCAGATTGTTACAAGAAGTGATTTTGGCAGCAATGTGGTCAAACTGATCCATAATAACACCGTGTTCCACATAAGCTTATTCCAATACCCTCTACAAAGCTTCTCTGTGTGCCTCAGAATTCATCAACAATGACAGCACAATTTTTTTTGACGGCGTTTGAAGCAGCTGCTCCACCACATTGAATTCTCTTCTTTTAATCAGACGTAACACCTCATTATCCTCATTAGCGTTCAACTTGCTGGATTCACCAGACTGACACGTTGGGGTACTAACTAGATCAACTGCAGGAATCTCTTGAAGGAGAAGAGCGATCCAAAATGCAGCGGAACTTAAAAAAAAACTCCTTTAGTGATCCTTACGAATGAGCATGATTAGTGATAGAATCGTTACCTCTTATGGCGATTGAAATCTTTGATGCAGACCTACAGAGTGATCACGAACGTTGACTGGTGACAATGCCTTTACTCAATCCAAACGAACAGATTCCTTCAATCTCAGTGCTAACTGCTATGAATGAAGGCTTTGAGTGAGAGAGAGAGAAACGAAATTGCAACTGCACAAATGCTTCTGCACAAGGCTTCTATTTATAGAACCAGTTGTGTGGGCTGCAAGCTAAAAATCCCACTTAATTGTATGTGGCCCATATCTTATGATATACCAAAATCACTTAAGCGTGTGATACCTTACCATATTTCGTATTCTACTTAAGTACACCGTACCTTACGATGTTCTACAATTCACTTAAGTGCACCGTACCTTACGGTGTTCCTTAGTCACTCTATCTCTCATCAATCCGTCCTTTTGTGTGCGACCCTGTAGGCTTTCGGGACATTAGCAATTATATTAAATCACGTATTTAACATAATAAACAGTGAGGGGTATCTAGCAACACATCACTGCTACCTAAGACACGAAAAATGTCATGGCATATGACAAATCCTTTTGTGATAATACTTATGTGTATAATTACCCTTTTTCCCTTATGTCTATATTGAACACAAGGCATAGACCATGTCATCCTTGTCCAGTTCAATATTGGGCCCGTAGACATTTATCCTGTTACACAGGATGGGCAAATTCCATCTAGGTCACTCATGTCCTTCAACATGCTTCGTGGAGTACCCATCAACTGTCTTTATGGTCATCCAGTTACGGACAATGTTTGATCAGCAATAAGGCACTTGACTCTACATCTAAGGTACATAGTGGTTTTAGGTCAAAGGGTGGTATACACCATTATCACCATGAGAATAACTTATGACACTTAGCATAACATTCTATATAGTATTCTCGTAGCGGGTCAATCCAGTATAAATATTACTCTCAATATTCATACTTATGTTTAAGACTTAATAACTTCTTATCCATGATCTATGAGATGTGATCATCAGTCTATATACATAATAGTCTTAATGCTTTAATTTTATCTCACTTCACAACAAAACTCGACTACAGATACTTTAAGAATAATGTCCTTATGTTTAATGGGATCTCATGATTAAGTCACACTTGATACATTAAACGGACTAGCTATTCTAGGGACTTTATTAAACAAACATAATAAAGAAAAAGCCTTTTATTATTAATAAATAATTCGATACAAGTACCAAAAGTATTGGCCTCTAGGGCTTACACCAACAATCCTCCACTAGCACTAGATCCAATCAGGCATACTCGTAATGCCCATAGATCTAGTATGGCCATCATGCTTCTGTTGTGCAAGAGGCTTTGTCAGTGGGTCATTAATATTGTCAAGTGTAGGTACTCTGCATATTTTCACATCTCCTCTATCTATTATCTCTCGAATGAGGTGATAACGCCTAAGTATGTGTTAGGATCGTTGGTGAGATCTAGGCTCCTTAGCTTGTGCGATAGCACCATTGTTATCACAATAGAGACCAATGGGATCCACAATGCTAGGAATTATGCCAAGTTCACTAATGAACTTTTTGATCCAAACAACTTCCTTTGCTGCACTTGAGGCAACAATGTACTCGGCCTCAATTGTAGAATCAACAACTGTATATTGCTTTGAACTTTTCCAGCTCACAGCGCCTCCGTTTAAGCAAAACACATAACTAGATTGCGATCTAAAGTCATCCTTATCTGTCTGGAAGCTAGCACCAGTGTATCCAATTAAAGCAAGCTCTTCCTAACCTCCATATATCAAGCATGAGTCCTTAGTCCTTCTCAAATACTTAAGGATATTCTTGACAACTACCCAATGAGCATCACTTGGATCAGATTGGTACCTACTCGTTGCACTTAAAGCACACGAGACATCTGGTTGAGTACATAACATGACATACATGATAGATCCTATTGCAGACGCATATGGAATCTTATTCATGCGATCTCTTTCTTCCTTAGTTGAAGGGGATTGTGTTTTTGATAGACATAAGCCATGTTGCATAGGTATGAATCCTTTCTTGGAATCATGCATATTAAAGCGTCTCAACACTTTGTCTATGTATGTACTCTGACTTAGGCCAAACAGTTTTTGTGATCTATCTTTATAGATCCTGATTCCTAATATATAGGCTGCTTCACCTAGATCCTTCATAGAAAAGCATTTCCCCAACCAATACTTTACTTGTTGCAGGGTAGGGACATCGTTTCCAATGAGTAATATGTCATTTACATATAATACCAGGAAAATGATCATGCTCCCACTAACCTTCTTGTAGACACAAGGCTCATCTTCGTTCTTGATGAATCCATATTATTTTACTATTTCATCAAAACGAAGATTCCAGCTTCTGGAAGCTTGCTTCAATCCATAGATTGATCTTTGTAACTTATATATCTTTTGGGCTTCTTCTGGTATGTCAAATCCTTCAGGCTGTGTCATGTACACATCCTCAAGAAGATTCCCATTAAGGAAAGCAGTTTTGACATCCATTTGCCATATTTCTTAATCATGATATGCAGCGATAGCAAGTAAATACCAAACAGATTTAAGCATTGCAACTGGTGAAAAGGTTTCATCATAGTCAACCCCATGAATTTATTTATATCCTTTTGCAACCAGTCTTGCCTTATAGGTATATACCTTACCATCCATGTCAGCTTTCTTTTAGAAGACCCACTTGCATCCTATAGGGTTATTTCCTACAGGAGGCTCTACCAAGGTCCAAACTTGGTTTGTGTGCATGGAATCCATTTCAGATTTCATGGCTTCTAGCCACTTCTCAGTCTGGGGACTAGTTATTGCCTCTTTGTAGGTCACAGGCTCATCTTGATCCATGAGTAATACATCACCTTGACCAGTTATTAGATGTCCATATCTCTCAGGTAGGTGACATATCCTGCTTGACCTACGCTGGTCTTGTTCTACTTGAGCAGGTTGCTCTTCCACAACTACTCGTGTTTCATGCTCTAATTCCTCCATAGGTGTATCAATGCTTTGTGATTCTTGAATTTCTTCAAGCTCTACTTTCCTCCCACTGATTCCTTTGGAAATAAAATCCTTTTCTAGGAAAACTCCAGTTCGAGCGACAAACACTTTGCCTTTAGAAGGATTCTAGAAGTAATACCCTCTTGTTTCTTTAGGATACCCCACAAATAAGCATTTGTCAGATTTGGGCTCAAGCTTAGTTGAAATTTGTCGTTTCATATAAACTTCGCAACCCCAAATCTTCATGTCAGACATATTTGGTTTCTTACCACTCCATATCTCATATGGTGTCTGTCGCATCACGCGAAAAACCGGCGGGAAAAGAAAGAAACAACAGAGCCGCCACCGTGCGTTATTTATCCCAAAAGAGGGAAAGGAAACGCTCGAAGTAAACCTGGGAAAGAACATGGTCTCGCGACCAAAGAGAATGGGTTCGGGAGTCGGTTATGCGAAGGGAAGGTGTTAGGCACCCTACGCATCCGTAGTACTCTACGGGATCCACGCACAAAAGGAAGGATAAATGGTTGCTAAACAATGCTCAAACACACACACACTGGCTGAAAGAGACAAAAGAAACTGACTGAAACTGACTCGGCAGGATATCGTATCCTGGGCCTACTTAGTCTATCAGGCATAGACATCAGAGTCGAAGTAGTTCGGACTGGGGAAACGACACATGCTCGCTAGGATGTCGCATCCTATGCATACGTATCTTCTCGGACGAGAGAAGAATCAGAGCATTCGTAGCTCGGCTGACACGCACACAAACAAACAAAACAAAGGCAAACGTGGAGCCCGACCGCCAATCACTGGACTTATGTCAGCATCCGAACCTAAACACACGCAAAGAGGCAAACGTGGAGCCCAAATGCCAATCACTGGACTTACATTGACATCCGAACCTAAACAACGCAACAGATAGATAGGGAGTCTGGGACTCAGCCTACAACTGTCAAACAAACACAAAAGAAAAGAAAGGGCGCCCGGAGAGATCAGCTCAATCTCCTGCCTACATACTTCATCTGGTGTGAAGATCAGGGCGATGTAGTTCCCCTACGCAGGGACAAGGATCTAGCCTAACCAGATAACAGAGGGAGACACAACACTAGGGAGACTACGACTCGAGCCTAGATGTTGTCATGCAAAGTCAACCCTAAGTTAAGGTTTCTAGCTAAATGGCACGAGGGCCAACCTATCCTAGACACGGCTTGCACAGGAAGCAAGGGTCTCGATTGCAACTAGGGCAAGAGAAAGAGGAGGTCTCGATCACACAGGGGTGAGAGAAAAGAGTTAGTGTTAGTGGTTAGTCAAACTCGACAAGACATCGCATCTCGTGCCTACGTATCTCATCTGAACATGAGAATCAGAGTTGCCGTAGTTCGGCCAAACAACTCTAAGCATGGCTCACACAGGAGGTAAGCCACACAGACCTGACTTGCACAGGAAGCAAGTCAAGCACAACCTACCTTGCACAAGGGCAAGTCTAAACTACACCTAAAGAGGCAAAGCAAACAGGCAATCACAATCACAAGAAGCACACTCTATATGCATACAAGAGGCTCAAGCAAAAGGTTAGGCACTAGGGCCAACTGGAATAGGGTAAGTGTGCTCTTAACCTTGCCATTGAGAGGCTAAGGTGAAGCAGATGAAAAGATGAAGTGAGGATGAGACCTCACAGCTCTTATCCCTGGCCAGGGAGAGCTAATAGACAAATGAGCATGGGTCCAGAAAGTGGGAACCCTTCTATACTCGAAGACTCTGACACTGTACACTTTGTACAAGATCTTGGGTTTGTATCCCAATGCATCAACACACAGCAGTGTGAGCAGAGGGATGACACAACAAGAGTAGTGGGGGATAGATTGCATATCCCTACCTTCCACCAATTGCCTTACTTGAAGGACTTTTCCTGCTTGGGACAATATTTAAACATACACAAGCATGGCCTCTTAAGAAGGACTTCAGACAGTTTGCCCGGTCAAATAACAGACCGGGTCTCCAGACTACATGAAGTAAAAGAGATTATACCTCAAGCAAGTTGCTAAAAAGCAAAGCAAATCAAGTTCAAAGAACTTAAGCAACTAAAGTACCTGCAAAAGTCAAACTAATCAGTAAACAGTTCACAAACAAAACAGATGATCAACTGTGCAGAGCAAGACTCAAACACATGAGTCACACCTACAAAACAAAGGTTAGCACATGGTAAACAATCAAGTTCAAACAAGTTTGAATGATCTTTGAGGCATTGGTGCTTAACCTGAAACAAGAACTCAATTGTAAGCTCAAAAGACCACTAGGACTAGCCTAGGGTCAAGGATGAAAGAAAAAGTCAAAACAGCAAAGAAAAGTCAACCAAAGTCAAGGTCAAACATTTAAGAAGCTATCACAATAGGGCCCAAACTCAAATCATGCATCAATGTCATTTCATATGCAAAAGGATGCAAAGCATGGCAAGAAAGAGCACAAATAGGTCAACAGCAAGACCTCTTTCAAAAGTCAAATCAAACAATCTCAAAAATCATGAAATAAATCACACTCAATCCTAACATCTAGCATGGTAGACATGTAAAATTTCATTGCATTTGGATGAGAGGAAGGCAGTCAAGTAAAATCATGAAGTCAAACCAAATTCAAGTAAGCATGATGAAAGTCAACAAACATGAGTCAACTTCAAAAAATCATATCAATTTGAAAACAGAAGAGAAATGAATGAGATTAACACCAATGCAAAGCTTGAGATGTCTAGTTATCACATATGAAATTTCATGATCATACAATAAGATTTGAGAATTTCACAAAAGATATGGCAATGTGTATCCCATAAAGTCAACAAATGACAAAGCATGGGAGAAAATTCACAATCAAATGGAAAACAGCATGATTAATTCCAAGAAAATTCATACACAAACTAGACGTGTAGAGGATGTCTCATGCAAAAAATTGGATCATTTGGATGCAAGGAAGCATGTGAACAAAATTAGGGAAAGTGCCTGATCATGGTATGACACCAAATGTGACACATAACTTCAAAAAATCAAAGCTCACAAACCACCAATGGGAAATGCATAAACTCTACATGGAAACAAAGGTCAATGCGTCTAGTTTCATCACAAAAAGTTTCAAGGGCATTGGATGCAACATGAGTATTTCACAATTGAAATGGCAAGAGATATCATTTGAGCATGCATGTTGGAAAACCAATTATCAATAAAAATCCAACCAATGAAAAATTTATTAAAATTCACAATAAAATAGAGGACACATTCATGAACATGATGGAGAAAATTGCATGATTTTTGGATAAAAATTGAAAGAGAAATTAATTGTGGAAGTTGGATGAAATAATTGGATGAACAAGAGCAAAATAGCATGGCAATGGTCAAACATGGGGGTCAACGATGGCAAACTGGTAATATCCGCAGTCACTTATTGAAGTGCTGCGTTTTGGGCAAGGCAAAGGAAATGTTTTCATTGGCTGTTGCCCAATGAAACAGTAAACTGGCCAATCAACTCAAATTCTCTGGTTTTAGAAACCCTTAGGGTTTATGCAGCCATGGTTTCTCAACATTGTGTCATTACCAACCCCCAAACAACACTCAAATAAACAGCACGGTATTCTGGCAAACAGCATCATGTAATTTTAAGCAACAGGGAAACCAACATGATGGGGAAAGAAATCTGGCAGCTAGGGATTATGAGCAGTCATGAACTTCATCATCAATGTTCATCATCATGTAATCATCAAAAAATAAGCATCAAGCAAGCAGCATGGTAATAACAATGTGCCTCATGACATAAACAACAAAACAACACAAGCATGAGGAATTCTGGGCATGGCATAGGTTTGAACAGCAGCAGCATAAAACTCAACATCATCATGAACTCAAAAATTCGAAATGTCCAGAAATCTAAATCAAGAGTACCAATAGCATCATCAAACATCCCTCAACACAAATCCAGCAATGGTTTTCACTGAATCAACAACAAATAAACAAATCGAAGGAAACTAGGTTTGAGCATGCAAAGTAAAATCCAGATTTCTCCCTCATGTCACAACCATTTCAAACAAGCCTTAGTTTGTTGGAATCAGCAAGATGTAAACTACCTAAAGCATGGCATCATTTTGAGAAAAGAGTTGGTCGAAAAACTTACTTGTTTTGGAAGAAAATCGAAAACAGTGTTGTATTGAGTGATCCAAGTGCCAACAGATGGAGATTGTGCTTGGTAGTGAAGGATGATGAAGCTTGTTCAGCTCAAGGATGCTTGAGAACTTCCAAATCTCATCTTGCCATTGTTGGAGCTCGAAGAAAACAGAACAGATAAGGGCTGTGCAGATGAGGTTTGAGGATGCAAAATGCTTCCAAAGATTGTACAAGTAATGAGGGATGCAAGGGTTACTCGAGTTCTTTGATGGTTTATGCAGAAATTCACCTTTTGCCAAAATGCACAATGAGAGGGTGAGGGGTTTTCTGTGATGGCTGCGAAAACTAGGGCTGAAATGAGCAGAAGCAAGGCTTTATATCATCTGTTTAGTTTTGGTTTAAGACATGCTAAGCTGGTTTAGTGTGAAATGAAGTATTGGCCATTTTGCTAATTGTACCAAAGTGGATAATGGAGGTGTGTTTGTGGCCGAGTTGGGCTTGGAATGAGCTGTAGACGGACCATGTAAATGCTGTTTTTAGTCTGTACTTGAATTGCTAGCTTGCCTTGTTTGAATGAAACCAATTTGCACATTTTGACCATTTTGCATTTTGGTCCAAAATTGTGGCATAATGGTGGTATGATCATGGTTTAGGGCTTGGAGCAAGTCACAAATATGATATGAAAGCAATCCCAATTGGCCAAAGTGAGAAAAAGTCCATAAATCAAAAAGTCAAAGTTTGGTCAAACTTGTCTTTTTAATGAAATAGGTCCAAAAATGCCATTTTGAATGGCAAGGTTTTGATGAATGAAGTTTATATTTTTGGAAAGAGGATGAAAAATGTGGTTTGTAGGAAAAAACCCCACCAAATTTGGCCTTATGGTTTGAGAGATATGCCTCTTTGAAGTTCACAAATTGATGAAAATGAATTGATCATATCTTGACAACCACACATGGGATTTGAGAGTTCTTGGACTTTTTAAAAATGGGAGAACAAGATCTTCAACTTTCATGTTGGGCAAAAATTCATTTGGAGCTTGTATCATGATGTAAGTTGAGATCAAGAAGTTTCCATTTTTGGCAATTGAAATTACAGGTCCACTTTCTATTTTGGGAAAATTTTCTGTTTGACTTGATTTTCTTCCATGATGAGGTTTAACATGATATATGAGGCTTGTACAAGCATGAATGAACTCCTTCAGATCAATTCTATCCATCAAATCACTGATTAAATCAACAGTTGACCAAGTTTGACTTTTCTAGGGTTTTGGATGATTGGACCACTTCTGATGAATTCCAAACCCTAATTCCTTGAGACCTTGACTTCAAATGATGTCCCAAGATGTATGAACTCTTGATTATTGATCATGGTGCCCAAATTCTGCAAGAATGGCCACCATCCATTGCTTTGATTGACTGTTGACTGACTTTGACCTAATTGCTGATGATTGCTTCCACTGCAAGCAACAAGGTTAGAATGACAATATTTTTGTACTTTTTGGTTAATAAACATATGAAAGGCAAAGATATACAAATGCAAAGTATGCTTGGTGATCAAGAAACAACACACAAGGCAACCTACCCACTAGAAGGGGACCAAGGCATGCAATGATCCTTGGGGCTATGGTATGATATGATATGGGCCATGAGGGATCTTAGGGCCCAAAATTGGGGTCTTACAGATGCCCCTATTTAAGGTCATTCTAGCCGGAGAAGTGAAGTTTAGAAATCTTCATCTCGACGCGGTAGAATGGGCTTAAATACAGTAATGAGACAAATTTTGGTCCCTAAGAGACCTCATGATGCAGATGTATGCGTGCAAAAGACACAAATTCTGTGGGGAATATGATTCACACAGAAGAAAAGACGATCCATCGGAGTAATACACTCACCAGGAACAGAGACTCTAACAAGACTCTATGGGGATAATAAAAGAAAGAGAGATGTGTGAACAAGACACGACTCCAAACTGGGGAAAAACAAAACTGACATAACGTGATCAAAACACGACTCTGATTAAGGAAATACAGAAAACAGACTGGAGAACTCACTGGGGAGTGAAGAACTCACACTGGGGAACAGATTTCCAAAGGAAAATAAATCCATTGGAAAAACACAAGCTGACTCCTGGGGAGAAGCAACAAAAAGTTCCACTGAGGGAAGCAACAAAGGAATGAGATGTTACCAGGCATACGGGTAACAAACTCAGGAAAATCTGACTCCACAGGGGGACCGAAGTCATAATAGGGAGCAGAAAGGAGGGAACACCAAGGATACCGGTTACTGGGTATATAATAGGTGACCGACCAAAGACGTGAATTGGTGTGTGTTCCAAAACACTCATCATCCTGAAGAGAGCGAAAGCAAACTTGTTTATAGGATGGACATTTGATTCTGTAAAGAATGCAAATCTTACTCAGTTGGGGAAACAAACAAAGTGTTCGACAAGAGAGTGCATGAGATATATTATCTATAGCCGTCAAAACGTGAATAATAACCTCGCATGGAAAATTATCCTGAACCGGTTACTGGGTTGTTTATAGGATAAAATCCGAAATCGTGAATTGGTTTGTGTTCCAAGACACTCATCATCCGAAAGGAGGGCAAAAAAAGCGTGAATTGGTGTGTGTTCCAAGACACTCATCATCCGAAAGAAAGCTAGAACAGCAGACTTGTTTAAAGGATGGCTGAAAAAAGCGTGAATTGGTGTGTGTTCCAAAACACTCATCATCCAAAACGCAAACTGGTTAAAGGATGGGCAAAAAACGTGAATTGGTGTGTGTTCCAAGACACTCATCACCCTGAAGAAAGCTAGAACAGCAGACTTGTTTAAGGATGGCCGAAAAAGCGTGAATTGGTGTGTGTTCCAAAACACTCATCATCCAAAACGCAAACTGGTTAAAGGATGGATAAAAAGAACGTGAATTGGTGTGTGTTCCAAAACACTCATCATCCGAAAGAAAGCTAGAACAGCAGACTTGTTTAAAGGATGGCTGAAAAAACGTGAATTGGTGTGTGTTCCAAAACACTCATCATCCGAAAGAAAGCTAGAACAGCAGACTTGTTTAAAGGATGGATATTCGATTCTACAAAGAATACGAATCTTGCTCAGCTGGGGAAAATCAACAAAGGATTCCAACTAAAGAGCGCATGAGAAATATTATTCATTACCGTCAAAACGTGAATAATAACCTCGCATGGAAGATTATCCTTAACCGGGTTGTAGGTTGTTTATAGGATAAAATCCGAAAAGAAAGGCATCGGGATACCAGAATAGGTATATAATGATGACCAAACAAAAGGAGCAACAGACATTACCGATACAAGGGTAAATGAAAGGCGATCTGCTGAGGATAATTTGCGAGCATCCGACAATTATCCACAAGGACAAGCTGGGGATGCATTGGTATACAACCAATGATCCGGGGAACAAATCACTAGCATACGGTGAAGAGACCCACTGGGGATAAAATTGCTAGCATACGGCAATTATCCACAAAAGGCTTGCTAGGGATATAAGTGCTGATCTGAGCAACTTATCCAAACAAAGGAAAATCATCATCAAATATTGAATGAAGATAACCATAAAAATTAGGGTTTACATCTACCGAATACGGGGTAGAAGACCAACAACTCCGCGTGGGGATAAAACAAATCACAAATCCGCACGGGAAACCAAAAATAGGGCTTATAACAAACCACAAACTGCTGAAGAGCAGGAAAATAGGATTTACAACTACCGGGTAGTAGGTAGAAAACCAAAAACTCTGGCTGGAGAATAAAAGGTGTATAACCACAAATTCTGTCAAGAAAGCCAGGAAAGATAGGACTTACAACTACCGGTTTGTGGGTAGAGGCCCATGGAAAAGTAACCAGTCATCATCGGGATGAGCACAAAGGGTTAACTCCACCAAGGGGATGAAAGTGGGATTTTACGACTACCAGCTAGTGGGTAGAAAACCACAACGATAGGACTTACAACTACCGGTTTGTAGGTAGAGGCCAATGGAAAAGTAACCAGTCATCATCGGGATGAGCACAAAGGGTTAACTCCACCAAGGGGATGAAAAGTGGGATTTTATAACTACCAGCTAGTGGGTAGAAAACCACAAAGATAGGACTTACAGCTACCGGTTTGTAGGTAGAGGCCAATGAAAAAGTAACCAGTCATCATCGGGATGAGCACAAAGGGTTAACTCCCACAAGGGGATGAAATGTGGGATTTTACAACTACCAGCTAGTGGGTAGAAAACCACAAAGATAGGACTTACAGCTACCGGTTTGTAGGTAGAGGCCATGGAAAAGTCTGTTGAGAGACAAAGTGAGAAAAAGGATTTACAACTACCGGGTAGTGGGTAGAAGACCGTAAAGAAAGGACTTACAGCTACCGGTTCGTAGGTAGAAGCCAACAAATTCCGCTGAGGATAAGATGAATGAGTGCCGGTTAGTGAGCGACTATTCATTTATGCCCCAGGGAAGCACAAGAAACAGTCAACGGGGAGCCAATTTAGGATCGATCCAAAAAGGCAGACTGAAACAAAACTCATCCTAATGAGGAAAGAGCTCAATAGGGAAAACCCATCCCGTGTAGGGAAGGAACGGAAGCAACCGTCATCCACGAGGATGTATCTCAGTGGGGAAATGGCAAGAAAGGATAGACACTTTCTGCTTAAGGGGTAGACTCTACATGGAGAGATCGGACACACCCAACTCTGCTTGAGGAAAATCTACTGGAGAGATCTGTATCAACAAGTAGCAGGAGACAACCATCAACAGATACACGGCAACAGCTGCAACATGAGTATCCAAATGTTATGATTATGCATGTATGCATTATGCATGATGAATGTATGATGAATGCTGACAAACAGACATGCTCAACACGCAGGTCCGGGAATCAACCGTCCGGAGAGATCGTCAGTCACGACCGGAGAAACAGAGTTCAACATACAGGCGGATGCGCCGCAACAACTTGTGCTGGAAATCAGGGATACCAAGAAGCAACCAGATCTCTGATGAGGATACATAAGCATTGATAAGGCTCATCATGCCAACAACTCCGCTGAGGATCCATCTGAGGGCATGACATAGTACTGGGATGTCAATCCACGAAATACTGAATCTTCAAAGAAAAGCAACTATGCTGGGGGAGAGATGAAGACTGCTCTGCTGGAGAGAGGAAAGTTGAAGTCTTCAGTAAACACTCTGCTAGGGGAGCTGCCCCACAATAATGTCCGAAACGGCAAACTTGCTGGGGACGCCCCACGATAGGGCTCAAACAGCAAACTTGCTGGGGATGCCCCACGATGAGGCTCAGACAGCACTCTACTGGGGATGCCCCACAATAGAGCTAACAGGGACTTGGAGGAAGAATCTGTACTGCCGGGAACGTGAAGATGAACAACTTCAAACAACACTGCATCGGACAACTTCACTGAGGAGAGACCATACGAGGTTCTGCAGGACAAAGATACAGTCATGCTCGAGATACGAACAATTGTCTTACCTGTCGGTAATCATACCACCCTTGGGAAAGCACTGCGGGTCTCCTAAGTATCCTTCCATCATCGTGAATGTTCACTTTGTTTAAGAACAATTTTTTCGAAAAATTTGTTTATTTTGAAAACAATGATACTTTACCCATTAAAAACATGCGAAACATTTGTTGAGTTGAAAACAAATAAGAGTGCAAATAATTGGATAAAAGCTCAAATTAATGTGATGGGATGGTAGTCTGCAAAGGGCGAGACTCCATAGATCTGTACAAGTTTGAAATCGGTGATGTATATTGGAGAGGGCTACATTGAACATAATGACCTTTCCTCTACCATTCTGAATTTTCGATGTATTCAAAGCTTCAGTCGACGACGAATCGAGAATCCCTGACGGATGACAGATGTACAGCACAGTCTTGTCAAGATGCAGTTACTTGCCAAATCCCTAATTTTTGCCTAGATTGCCCCAGTGTGAGGTGTTCAATCTAGCGGGATGCAAATTCTTTTTTCAATGTCTCTAACTTTTGCCTGGATCGCCCTTTCGGGTTTTCAATCCACCGAGACGCTCCTTTTTGCCTAAGTCGCCCTTTGGGGTGTTCGACTTAGCGAGCTGTTTTGCTTTTCTTGTTTTTTTTGTTTAGGCGAAGTATTTCTTGACTGCATCTGGAATTCACAGGACGAGTGAACTTCTCCATCCATTGTTGTAAGTGTCAAAACATTGCCTGAGAAGGCTCTCTTGACAACATATGGACATTCATAGCTTGGAGTTCACTTGCCCCTGGAATCGGGCGCGAAAGACAAGACTTTCTTGAGCACAAGGTCCCTCGGAACACACGAGGCTTGACCTTCTTGTCGAATGTTTTCTTCACTCTCTGCTGATATGATTGACCATGACACATGGCAGTTGATCTCTTCTTTTCGATCGAATTCAGCATCAGTCAACTTGGGACTTTGAGGGTGCTATCTTTCTTTTGTTTTTTTTCTTTTGATTTTGCTTTTGATTTTGCTTTCTTTTGATTTCTTTTGATTTTGCACCCTCCTCTTTCTTTTTTCTTTCTCTTTTTTTGATAATGCCCCAGTTGGCTGTTCTGCTGATTCTCGAGATGCAGCTGAGTGATCTTCTTTTCTTGCTCAAGAAGTCGGGAAATCTCGTCAGGAATCCCTTCAACATCATCTTCGTCCGCTTCAAATACAGGGAATTCAAAATTGGGAGATGACGTCCGATCATTATGTTCAATGGGTTTGAGAAACAACCTGCATAAAGATTTTGATATGAAAAGCTTTTTGAAAAACAAACAAGACAATCGTTATGCAGAGGAAAAGATTGCTTTTATTCTTGTTTTTTTTTTTTAAGGTTTTTTGTGATCACCAATTTCATGCAAAAGTGAAAAGGGAAAACAAATGGAAAAACAAATGTTTTAACATGAATTTATTTGAATGAAAATATCATTGCACAAAATGTTGCCAACAATGCCATCACTTCTCCTTTTGGCATGGGAGAAGGGTTTTTAAACAAAGTGATTATTACAAAGACTTATGAACAACTGTAGGAACGCCCACAGTGACCCAATTGTGATAGATCCCATCAGGGACGACAACTGTCAGTATTTCTTGCATCAGCAGCTTCTGCTTTCTGAACAACCCTTCTGAAGAAAAAGTCGGCGCCAGCCCAGGACTTGTTATTTTCAAACTTGATTAGCATTGGGACCTAAGTCCTCCAAGATCAGAATACCTGACCTCACAAGGTCTTGAACCTTCATCTTCAGCTGGAAACAACTGTCCACATCATGACCAGGAGCACCCGAATGATACACACAATGCTGTTCAGGCCTATACCACCACCGAGGGTTGACGGGTATGGGCGGCGGGTCTCTGGGAGTGATCAATTTCCGCTCTAACAAAGAGGGATACAGTTCGGCGTAGGACGTGGGGATTGGATCAAAAATGATCTTCTTCCTCTCATTACTTGTACCAGCTTGATTACCATTGTAAGGCTGAGAAGCCTGCTGCTGAGGACGATGTTGTGGAGTCTGATATTGCTGAGTAGGTCTTCTCTGCTGTTGGGGTTGAGTTGCTGGAATAGTCACAGCAGCAGCCTGACGATACTGTCCTCTGTTTGCACTCCTCCGACGGTGCACATCATTTGTTTCAATCTCTCCCCTCTTGGGTGCCCCAGAGTATAGCTTCTTAGAATTGGAAGAGTTTGAAGATCCAGGATCTTGTATCCTTCCTGCTTTGATAAGGCTTTCAGTTCTCTCCCCACAGACGACAACATCTGAAAAACTACTGAACGGGCAGCTTCCCAAGCGATCCATGAACACACCTTGCAAAGTTCCAATGAACATGTCAGTCAGTTCTCTCTCCAGCATCGGAGGTTGCACTCTGGCGGCTAGTTCACGCCACCTCTGGGCATACTCTTTGAAACTCTCCTTATCTTTCTGATACAAGCTCTGTAACTGAGTTCGGCTCGGCGCCATGTCCATATTATGCTTGTATTGCCTTAGAAAGGCCTCACCCAAATCTTTCCAGCTTCTGACTGATTCTCGCTTCAGATCCATGTACCAGTCCAAAGATGCCCCAGATAGGCTATCTTGGAAAAAGTACATCCACATTTTTTCATCATCAGTGTAAGCAGATATCTTCCTGAAGTAAGCCTGCACGTGGGTGCGAGGACAGGAGGTACCGTTGTACTTTTCGAATGAGGGTGCCTTGAACTTGTAGGGGATCTTCAACCCTTCCACCAGACCCATGTCGGTCACATCAAACCCAAGTGAGTTCTGGCACTCCATGGCTCGGATTTTCTCAGCAAGAGCATCCACTTTACGATCCCTATCCTCCATTTTGACCACTTCATCTTCCTCACTCAGCAACGTGAACATGTCCTCTTGTTGGTTGACAAACGGAGCTGGATGACGAATCGGAGCCCGGGTAGCTCTGACATTGACCTCTGCAGCAAGAGGTTGTCCATTGATTCTGATGCCCCCCAACTCATCAACCCCATCAAAGTTACTGGCGGGAGTGGCAGCAGCAACATTATCATCCACAGGAACACCCACTGGTGAAGCACGGTTGGCAGTTGGAATCGCAACTTCCTGTCTCTGGGCTAAGGCACGCAGCTCCTCTTGCCCCTGAACGACCCCTTGCATCATTGTGATGAACTGGGCCATGTTTGCCCTCATCTCAGCTAGCTCAGTCTGAACTTGATCCATACTTCTTCTGATGATTGAGTCTGGTCGTGGTGCGGACGGTGATCAACAATCCTGTCTCAATCAAAACCCAAAGTGAGAAGTCACTCCCAAGCATGTCTGCAATGCAAGGATGATATATGTATGATATGCATATGATGCGAATGCTATTTTATCATGAATGATCCTGAAAAGGATATGCGTATGCGAGTTAACTTTTTTTCTTTTTTTCTCATGCATTATTATTTTTTTGAAAATAAACATGCTATGATGCAAATGATGCAACATGACTGGTCAAGCTGTGCGTCTCAAGGCACAGGGTCAAAGCTTCGGCTTGAACTCTGATCACAATCATCTGAAACCCAAAGTCAATCTGATCAACTGGCATCTGAACCCATGTCTGGAGAACTGAGTCACCATCTGAGCGAGTACCCTCAAATTCAGCCCAGGGATCCGAAATAAACGGAACCCTCTGATCAATACCAGGGTCAAACCTCCGGCGTCCAGAAATAACGATCCATAAATCCGACTCAAGATCATCAACACGGCATTACTGGCAGAAACTGTATCTGTAGAGATCAAACCCTCCCCTCACTGGTAGGTTCTAAGAACAGAAGTTTGTCAGCTTCAGCCCTTCAGTCGAGAATAATACGTTTACCACTGAAGGTTTGGCATTATTACGGGATAAAAGACCTCTGCTGACTCCCCTCAACAGGAAATCCTAAAGCAAGTTCCCAGTCTCGGGGTCCTCGGATTGAGCAGCGAGAATGCGCCCACCAGAGCTAACATAAACGCGTCTCGGAGGAGAGGCCTCGACTGAGTTCTCGGGAAATGGTCACCAGAGTCGACGATTTCTAAAGGAATATTTGTCGTTATGGAACACCCATAGGACAAAATATATCCAACAGAAACCTCGTCTGGAATGTGGGTCTCATGAACGACTTAACGTAGCAACATGCCACGCAAGCCTCATGACTATCCACTCTAACACCTATGTGTGCACTCAAGCCTGGGTAGTGGGCTTATTTCTCACAAAATATCCCATCCCAACAAACAGACAACCAGTAGATGAATATGAATGAATGCAAACATTAAAGCAAACAATAAATGCAACCAGTAAATGCAAATATATACAAATGAATGCAATAAATAAAGCAGCACAAAGCAACCAAAGCCCTAACCTAGAGAGCGCTAGGAGAGACTCGCTCAGGGAAGATGGACCAGCACAGGTCAACTTCTCTATTCCTCCCCAGCAGAGTCGCCAGCTGTCGCATCACGCGAAAAACCGGCGGGAAAAGAAAGAAACAACAGAGCCGCCACCGTGCGTTATTTATCCCAAAAGAGGGAAAGGAAACGCTCGAAGTAAACCTGGGAAAGAACATGGTCTCGCGACCAAAGAGAATGGGTTCGGGAGTCGGTTATGCGAAGGGAAGGTGTTAGGCACCCTACGCATCCGTAGTACTCTACGGGATCCACGCACAAAAGGAAGGATAAATGGTTGCTAAACAATGCTCAAACACACACACACTGGCTGAAAGAGACAAAAGAAACTGACTGAAACTGACTCGGCAGGATATCGTATCCTGGGCCTACTTAGTCTATCAGGCATAGACATCAGAGTCGAAGTAGTTCGGACTGGGGAAACGACACATGCTCGCTAGGATGTCGCATCCTATGCATACGTATCTTCTCGGACGAGAGAAGAATCAGAGCATTCGTAGCTCGGCTGACACGCACACAAACAAACAAAACAAAGGCAAACGTGGAGCCCGACCGCCAATCACTGGACTTATGTCAGCATCCGAACCTAAACACACGCAAAGAGGCAAACGTGGAGCCCAAATGCCAATCACTGGACTTACATTGACATCCGAACCTAAACAACGCAACAGATAGATAGGGAGTCTGGGACTCAGCCTACAACTGTCAAACAAACACAAAAGAAAAGAAAGGGCGCCCGGAGAGATCAGCTCAATCTCCTGCCTACATACTTCATCTGGTGTGAAGATCAGGGCGATGTAGTTCCCCTACGCAGGGACAAGGATCTAGCCTAACCAGATAACAGAGGGAGACACAACACTAGGGAGACTACGACTCGAGCCTAGATGTTGTCATGCAAAGTCAACCCTAAGTTAAGGTTTCTAGCTAAATGGCACGAGGGCCAACCTATCCTAGACACGGCTTGCACAGGAAGCAAGGGTCTCGATTGCAACTAGGGCAAGAGAAAGAGGAGGTCTCGATCACACAGGGGTGAGAGAAAAGAGTTAGTGTTAGTGGTTAGTCAAACTCGACAAGACATCGCATCTCGTGCCTACGTATCTCATCTGAACATGAGAATCAGAGTTGCCGTAGTTCGGCCAAACAACTCTAAGCATGGCTCACACAGGAGGTAAGCCACACAGACCTGACTTGCACAGGAAGCAAGTCAAGCACAACCTACCTTGCACAAGGGCAAGTCTAAACTACACCTAAAGAGGCAAAGCAAACAGGCAATCACAATCACAAGAAGCACACTCTATATGCATACAAGAGGCTCAAGCAAAAGGTTAGGCACTAGGGCCAACTGGAATAGGGTAAGTGTGCTCTTAACCTTGCCATTGAGAGGCTAAGGTGAAGCAGATGAAAAGATGAAGTGAGGATGAGACCTCACAGCTCTTATCCCTGGCCAGGGAGAGCTAATAGACAAATGAGCATGGGTCCAGAAAGTGGGAACCCTTCTATACTCGAAGACTCTGACACTGTACACTTTGTACAAGATCTTGGGTTTGTATCCCAATGCATCAACACACAGCAGTGTGAGCAGAGGGATGACACAACAAGAGTAGTGGGGGATAGATTGCATATCCCTACCTTCCACCAATTGCCTTACTTGAAGGACTTTTCCTGCTTGGGACAATATTTAAACATACACAAGCATGGCCTCTTAAGAAGGACTTCAGACAGTTTGCCCGGTCAAATAACAGACCGGGTCTCCAGACTACATGAAGTAAAAGAGATTATACCTCAAGCAAGTTGCTAAAAAGCAAAGCAAATCAAGTTCAAAGAACTTAAGCAACTAAAGTACCTGCAAAAGTCAAACTAATCAGTAAACAGTTCACAAACAAAACAGATGATCAACTGTGCAGAGCAAGACTCAAACACATGAGTCACACCTACAAAACAAAGGTTAGCACATGGTAAACAATCAAGTTCAAACAAGTTTGAATGATCTTTGAGGCATTGGTGCTTAACCTGAAACAAGAACTCAATTTTAAGCTCAAAAGACCACTAGGACTAGCCTAGGGTCAAGGATGAAAGAAAAAGTCAAAACAGCAAAGAAAAGTCAACCAAAGTCAAGGTCAAACATTTAAGAAGCTATCACAATAGGGCCCAAACTCAAATCATGCATCAATGTCATTTCATATGCAAAAGGATGCAAAGCATGGCAAGAAAGAGCACAAATAGGTCAACAGCAAGACCTCTTTCAAAAGTCAAATCAAACAATCTCAAAAATCATGAAATAAATCACACTCAATCCTAACATCTAGCATGGTAGACATGTAAAATTTCATTGCATTTGGATGAGAGGAAGGCAGTCAAGTAAAATCATGAAGTCAAACCAAATTCAAGTAAGCATGATGAAAGTCAACAAACATGAGTCAACTTCAAAAAATCATATCAATTTGAAAACAGAAGAGAAATGAATGAGATTAACACCAATGCAAAGCTTGAGATGTCTAGTTATCACATATGAAATTTCATGATCATACAATAAGATTTGAGAATTTCACAAAAGATATGGCAATGTGTATCCCATAAAGTCAACAAATGACAAAGCATGGGAGAAAATTCACAATCAAATGGAAAACAGCATGATTAATTCCAAGAAAATTCATACACAAACTAGACGTGTAGAAGATGTCTCATGCAAAAAATTGGATCATTTGGATGCAAGGAAGCATGTGAACAAAATTAGGGAAAATGCCTGATCATGGTATGACACCAAATGTGACACATAACTTCAAAAAATCAAAGCTCACAAACCACCAATGGGAAATGCATAAACTCTACATGGAAACAAAGGTCAATGCGTCTAGTTTCATCACAAAAAGTTTCAAGGGCATTGGATGCAACATGAGTATTTCACAATTGAAATGGCAAGAGATATCATTTGAGCATGCATGTTGGAAAACCAATTATCAATAAAAATCCAACCAATGAAAAATTTATTAAAATTCACAATAAAATAGAGGACACATTCATGAACATGATGGAGAAAATTGCATGATTTTTGGATAAAAATTGAAAGAGAAATTAATTGTGGAAGTTGGATGAAATAATTGGATGAACAAGAGCAAAATAGCATGGCAATGGTCAAACATGGGGGTCAACGATGGCAAACTGGTAATATCCGCAGTCACTTATTGAAGTGCTGCGTTTTGGGCAAGGCAAAGGAAATGTTTTCATTGGCTGTTGCCCAATGAAACAGTAAACTGGCCAATCAACTCAAATTCTCTGGTTTTAGAAACCCTTAGGGTTTATGCAGCCATGGTTTCTCAACATTGTGTCATTACCAACCCCCAAACAACACTCAAATAAACAGCACGGTATTCTGGCAAACAGCATCATGTAATTTTAAGCAACAGGGAAACCAACATGATGGGGAAAGAAATCTGGCAGCTAGGGATTATGAGCAGTCATGAACTTCATCATCAATGTTCATCATCATGTAATCATCAAAAAATAAGCATCAAGCAAGCAGCATGGTAATAACAATGTGCCTCATGACATAAACAACAAAACAACACAAGCATGAGGAATTCTGGGCATGGCATAGGTTTGAACAGCAGCAGCATAAAACTCAACATCATCATGAACTCAAAAATTCGAAATGTCCAGAAATCTAAATCAAGAGTACCAATAGCATCATCAAACATCCCTCAACACAAATCCAGCAATGGTTTTCACTGAATCAACAACAAATAAACAAATCGAAGGAAACTAGGTTTGAGCATGCAAAGTAAAATCCAGATTTCTCCCTCATGTCACAACCATTTCAAACAAGCCTTAGTTTGTTGGAATCAGCAAGATGTAAACTACCTAAAGCATGGCATCATTTTGAGAAAAGAGTTGGTCGAAAAACTTACTTGTTTTGGAAGAAAATCGAAAACAGTGTTGTATTGAGTGATCCAAGTGCCAACAGATGGAGATTGTGCTTGGTAGTGAAGGATGATGAAGCTTGTTCAGCTCAAGGATGCTTGAGAACTTCCAAATCTCATCTTGCCATTGTTGGAGCTCGAAGAAAACAGAACAGATAAGGGCTGTGCAGATGAGGTTTGAGGATGCAAAATGCTTCCAAAGATTGTACAAGTAATGAGGGATGCAAGGGTTACTCGAGTTCTTTGATGGTTTATGCAGAAATTCACCTTTTGCCAAAATGCACAATGAGAGGGTGAGGGGTTTTCTGTGATGGCTGCGAAAACTAGGGCTGAAATGAGCAGAAGCAAGGCTTTATATCATCTGTTTAGTTTTGGTTTAAGACATGCTAAGCTGGTTTAGTGTGAAATGAAGTATTGGCCATTTTGCTAATTGTACCAAAGTGGATAATGGAGGTGTGTTTGTGGCCGAGTTGGGCTTGGAATGAGCTGTAGACGGACCATGTAAATGCTGTTTTTAGTCTGTACTTGAATTGCTAGCTTGCCTTGTTTGAATGAAACCAATTTGCACATTTTGACCATTTTGCATTTTGGTCCAAAATTGTGGCATAATGGTGGTATGATCATGGTTTAGGGCTTGGAGCAAGTCACAAATATGATATGAAAGCAATCCCAATTGGCCAAAGTGAGAAAAAGTCCATAAATCAAAAAGTCAAAGTTTGGTCAAACTTGTCTTTTTAATGAAATAGGTCCAAAAATGCCATTTTGAATGGCAAGGTTTTGATGAATGAAGTTTATATTTTTGGAAAGAGGATGAAAAATGTGGTTTGTAGGAAAAAACCCCACCAAATTTGGCCTTATGGTTTGAGAGATATGCCTCTTTGAAGTTCACAAATTGATGAAAATGAATTGATCATATCTTGACAACCACACATGGGATTTGAGAGTTCTTGGACTTTTTAAAAATGGGAGAACAAGATCTTCAACTTTCATGTTGGGCAAAAATTCATTTGGAGCTTGTATCATGATGTAAGTTGAGATCAAGAAGTTTCCATTTTTGGCAATTGAAATTACAGGTCCACTTTCTATTTTGGGAAAATTTTCTGTTTGACTTGATTTTCTTCCATGATGAGGTTTGACATGATATATGAGGCTTGTACAAGCATGAATGAACTCCTTCAGATCAATTCTATCCATCAAATCACTGATTAAATCAACAGTTGACCAAGTTTGACTTTTCTAGGGTTTTGGATGATTGGACCACTTCTGATGAATTCCAAACCCTAATTCCTTGAGACCTTGACTTCAAATGATGTCCCAAGATGTATGAACTCTTGATTATTGATCATGGTGCCCAAATTCTGCAAGAATGGCCACCATCCATTGCTTTGATTGACTGTTGACTGACTTTGACCTAATTGCTGATGATTGCTTCCACTGCAAGCAACAAGGTTAGAATGACAATATTTTTGTACTTTTTGGTTAATAAACATATGAAAGGCAAAGATATACAAATGCAAAGTATGCTTGGTGATCAAGAAACAACACACAAGGCAACCTACCCACTAGAAGGGGACCAAGGCATGCAATGATCCTTGGGGCTATGGTATGATATGATATGGGCCATGAGGGATCTTAGGGCCCAAAATTGGGGTCTTACAGTGTCTTCTCAACCTTTTTGGATGGAACACGGTTAAGTGTGTAAGCTATTGTGAATAGTGCATGTCCCCAAAAGGAGTTTGGAAGATCGACGTGACTTATCCTGGATCGGACCATGTCTAACAAGGTTTGATTTTTTCTCTCATATACACCGTTCCATTGGGGTGTTCTTGGAGGAGTAAGTTGGGATAGGATCCCACACTCTTTCAGATGGTCATCAAACTCTAGGCTTAAATACTCACCACCTCGATCTGATCGAAAGGTTTTAATATTCGTACCTAGTTGGTTTTGTACTTCATTCTTGAATTCCTTGAACTTTTCAAAGGACTCTGATTTGTATTTCATTAAATACACATAACCATATTTACTGAAATCATCAGTAAATATGATGAAGTACTGAAAACCTCCTCTGGCTGGTATGTTCAGTGGTCCACATACAGCAGTATGTATGAGGGCCAAAAGATCATTAGCTTTTTCACCTTTCCTGTGAATGGATACTTTGTCATCTTTCCAATTAAACAAGATCTGCATGTCTCATATGATTAATAATCAAAAGAGTCCAAGAGTCTATCTTTATGGAGTTTGGAAAGTGTTTCTCATTTATGTGGCCTAATCGAAAATGCCAAAGGTAAGTTGGATTTAACTCATTAGGTTTCATCCTTTTAGTATTAATGTTATAAATAGGCATTTCAAGATCAAGGACATATAGTCCATTGTTCATTTGTGCAGTAGCATAGAATATATCATTCAAATAAATGGAGCAACAATTGTTCTTTATTATAAATGAAAAACCAAACTTGTCTAAACAAGAAAAGGAAATAATATTCTTGCTAATTGCAGGTACATAATAACAGTTCTCTAACTGAATTATCAAACCACTAGGTTAAGTCAATACATAAATTCCTACGGCTAAAGCAATAACCTTTGCTCCATTGCCAACTCGTAGGTCAACTTCACCTTTTGCCAAATCTCTACTCCTTTTTAGCCCCTGCACATTGGTACAAATGTGAGAACCACATTCAGTATCTAATACCCATGACTTGCAAAAGTAGATAAATTAATTTAAATAACAAAAATACCTGAAGTTGAAGTCTCTACTCTATTCTTCTTATCTTCCAGGTACTTTGGGCAGTTTCTCTTCCAGTGTCCGGTCTTACCGCAATGGAAGCAGGTGCCTTCCTTTTCTATGCCTCCACTAGGCTTCAAAGTAGGAGCAGTGGGTTTGGGTTTGGCAACTTCCTTGCCTTTCCCTTTATCACCCTGCTTGGTGGGTCTTTTATTCTGTCTCTTTCCATTTTCGATCATCAGAATGGACTTCCCTTTTGACTTCAAATTCTGCTTAGCAGTTCTTAACATGGCTAGCAGTTTAGGAAGAGATTTGTCCATATCATTCATATTGAAATTAAGGACAAATTGACTGAATCTATCTGGCAACGATTGCAAGATCAAATAAGTCGCAAGTTCCTTTCCGAGGGGAAAACCCAACTTCTCAAGGTTTTCCACATACCCAATCATCTTGAGCACATGGGGACCTACAGGGGCTCCCTCAGCTAACTTGCCTTGAAAATGGGCTTTTGAAACTTCAAACCTTTCATGCCTTTCTTGCTCTTGATAGATCATCTTCAGGTGTTCGATCATATCGAACGTTGCCATGTTCTCATCTTGCTTTTGCAACTCTGAGTTCATGGTAGCTAGCATGAGGCAAGCAGTTTCATTGGCATCATCGACATGCTTCTTATAAGCATCTCTTTCTGCCTTAGGTGCAGAACTAGGAGGTTCCTCTTCAGGAACAGGTTTCTCCAAGATATACATCTTTCTATCATGTTTGAGGACAATCCTCAGATTTCGGTGCCAATCCAGAAAATTTGTCCCTGACAATTTTTCCTTGTCAAGGATTGATCGCAAAATGTTGTTAGAGGTGTTTGTTGTCATGGTAATCTACATGAAAATAATGAAAATATAAGTATCAATAACATATTTAATTAAGCCTTTAATTAAATATGCTCCCACTATTTTACTCAAAACAAATGACCCTCACCATTTGATTCAGAAAATCCCGTTGGAAGATTTTCTAGTGGGTCGAGATCTACATTTCACTTTGTTTTAAGTCCGCGTAGGCGGATTACACAAAACTAGGTAATTTAGGTAGGAACTCCTTCCAATTGTATCTAATACAACTCTTGAATATTTTAGTTGGGTGAATAACTCCTTATTCCAATCCATCACATGGATCATTTCCAACTCTTGCTTCTAAACATATATAATCTTATTATAATTTGTTTAGTTAAGTTTGACCCATTGTTTTAGCAATTGGATATTACAATTATCCCATCGCACCTTACTAATATAGAATATGCACCTCGCGTAGGCGAAACCTACATTATTCGATACTAGTCTTGATGAGTGCTAAAACTTGGAAAACATAAACTTAATATTTAATTTGAGGGAATTTGCAATTATTCTGATCTCACCGGCTTATTTATCATATAAATTGTCTCTCACATGCATCAACATACATTCACATGCATCAACAAACATAATGAAACAGTTATGGCCCCTAACGCAATTGTTTTTCCAAGCCAATGAGAGAACCTAAACTAACCTAATAACGATCTAAGCTTCTCCAAGCAAGATCTTCAAGGTTGTCCTCCTTTGATATTGTATTCTTCTCTTTCTTCATAACATAACATTACATAAAAGAAACTCGTTTTACATACGAGGGAGTGAGATGAGAAAAGAAGTTACATTAAGAGATTAAAAGAGAGGCACGACACGCAAGTCGTATTTTAAAATCCCAAAAAAAGAAGAAGGAAAACTAAGGCCATAACCGATCACCACAAGACAATAATAATAAACACATTATTATTATTATTAATTTAAATTTTGTTAATTAATTAAAACCAAATTAAATTCCGGCGACCGATCACACTACGCAGAGTTAGCCGGTGTTTCCGCTGACTGGTCAGCGGACGAGGGTCAAGAGGGAAGCGCCCCCTGTGAAGTTACAGAGGCAGCGCCCCGACGCAAAATTTTAATGAACAATTTATTTGAAGTTGACATTGTTTTTTGCATCAACACTTGATACTTTAAAGCACAAC